>NC_087177.1:12796808-12849308 GCF_035594125.1 Scylla paramamosain
CGTGGTGTGGAAAACTGCATTAGCGTGGGAGTGTGCGTGTGCCTGGGAATGTGTGCAGGCGCATGGGTGTGTTGGCGCGTGGGTGTGTGAGCGAGCTAGTCACGTAGATGATACATGAAAGAGGTAGGTGGACAAGATGGAAAATTGACTGGTATTGGTGGAAGGAGGGAAACGGGGGTATGGGTGGAAGGGTATAGGTGTGTTATGGGTGTGGATGGATGGGTGGGTGGATGGGTGGGTGATGTGGGCGTGGTGGAGTCGTGTGTCCCGAGGGCGTGGGTGTTGTGATTTCTGATTGGATAAGGGTGTGATCGTGGGGTGCCTGTGGGTGGGTAATTTGTTGTTTCCTCTCTCTCTCTCTCTCTCTCTCTCTCTCTCTCTCTCTCTCTCTCTCTCTCTCTCTCTCTGTTTTACATCATATTCTCACTCAATTTATTCTCTAAATTTTCAAATATACATTCATTCATTAACTTCATTATTTATCAGTATTCTAGTAAGGTTTTCAGTGTGTGTGTGTGTGTGTGTGTGTGTGTGTGTGTGTGTGTGTGGGTGACGGGAAAATGAGACGGTTTGGGCAGGATGGTTACGCTGGATCACGTGACCCCTATGTGTGAATCAGTGGAAGTTAACAGCCCTGATTGCTGCCTGTGGGGCGCCTCCCATTCAGCTCCCTTCCTGCTCTCTCTCTCTCTCTCTCTCTCTCTCTCTCTCTCTCTCTCTCTCTCTCTCTCTCTCTCTCTCTCTCTCTCTCTCTAAGCCGTCAAATGACCAATCAATCAATATCCTTTCTCCCCCCCCCTCTCTCTCTCTCTCTCTCTCTCTCTCTCTCTCTCTCTCTCTCTCTCTCTCTCTCTCTCTCTCTCTCTCTTTTCTTTTAAAGTCCTTCCCTCTCCTCTCTGTTTTCACCACCAAACGCTCTCTCTCTCTCTCTCTCTCTCTCTCTCTCTCTCTCTCTCTCTCTCTCTCTCTCTCTCTCTCTCTCTCTCTCTCTCTCTCTCTTCCTCTATTTCCTTCCTATTCTATTTCCTTGTTATCTACTGACTAATTTTCTCTCACATAATTTCCTCCTTCCTATTATCTTTCCTCCGACCTGTCACCTCGTCTCTCACACTCCCCTCTCCTCCCCTCGACCGCTGATCCTCCAACACAACACTCTCTCTCTCTCTCTCTCTCTCTCTCTCTCTCTCCTCTCTCTCTCTCTCTCTCTCTCTCTCTCTCTCTTTCCAGTTCATTCCTTTCAACTTGTCCATTTCATACCTTTTATTCTTAAATGCGTTACAAATACCAACATTTTTCTTATTATTCGATAAATTTACGCTTTCCTGTATATTTTCCTTTTTTTTATATTTCTTTAACAATAGGTGAATGTAAGAATAGTATTGTATGGTCTCTTGCATACCACATAACAATCGAATAATACTTTCTCATTCTTAAATGTGTTACAAATACCTACATTTTTCTTCTTATTCGAAAGATTTACGTTTTCCTGTATTTCTTTGACAGCAAGTAAATGTAAAAATAGTATCATATGGATTCCTACGTACCTTATAACAACCGAGTATTTTCAAGAGGAAAGGACTGAAGGATGAAAGGGCAGAGGCGCAGTGTATGAATGAACGGATGAATGGACGGAAGGATGAAGAGCTATGGGTGAACGTGGTAGGCAGTGAGTGGAAAGAGTGAATGAATGAATGAATGAATGCGGGTGTGGGCGCCTGAATGGGATGGGCGCCACCCAGTCGAGGTCACTCACTGCTGGGTGGGGGCGTGGGAACGTGTGTGTGTGTGTGTGTGTGTGTGTGTGTGTGTGTGTGTGTGTGTGTGTGTGTGTTTATGAGTTTTTAGTAACCATCATAGTCATCGCCACCGCCACCACCACCACCACCACCACCACCACCACCACCACCACCAACAACCACAGCCACCACTACCTTCACCACCACCCACCAACAAGATTAACAATTACCACCATCACCACCACCAACATCAACAAAAGCAAGATTAACACCACCACCACCACCACCATCAACAAAACAAGATTACCACCACGACCACCACCACCACCACCACCACCACCAACAACAACAATAACAACCTCCACCACTCCCACCACCACCACCACCACCACACCACCCACCACCACCATCCTCGCTATGGAAGAAACACTACATAGCCAAGCTTGCTGACACACGCCTCTTCCTTCCCCGAGAGACCTTAGAAAAGCCGAGGGAGGATGGGATGTGGGGAGGGGAGGAGACAGGGGCGGGGAGAGGGAGATAACAGAAAGGGAAAGGGGGAGGATAAGTGTATGTCACGCGGAAGAGAAGGTAGGGGAGGGAGAGGGGATGAGGGGACACAATACTGGTACAGTTAGGTAAGACATGAAGAGAGAGAGAGAGAGAGAGAGAGAGAGAGAGAGAGAGAGAGAGAGAGAGAGAGAGAGAGAGAGAGAGAGAGAGAGAGAGAGAGAGAGAGAGAGAGAGAGAGAGAGAGAGAGAGAGAGAGAGAGAGAGGGGAGGGGGTATCTACGACTCTTGGCAAGTAAGAATAAATAAAGAAATAAACAGAAACATGGAAAGGAGGAGAGAAAGGAAGAAGAAGCGAAGGTCAGATATTCTCTTGATGAAGGAAAGGGGAAGAAATAAGGGGAGAGCAGATGAGAGGAGAGAAGAGGAGAGAGGAAAACATAACTTGAAATAAAGATGAAATATGGAAGAAAGAAAAAAAAAGAACCAAGAAAAGTCGAAAAAAAAGACAAAAAGGCAAGAATAAAAAAAAATATGAACTTAAAAAAAAATAGAGAAAAAGAAACAAACAAGAATAGCAACAACAAAAGGGACACAAGCACTGGAGGAGGAACAAGAATAGCGCAGGAATAAGGGCAGGGAGTGGCACTACTGGGAGGAGGGGCGGAGAGAGGAGAGTGAAACGACAGAAGAGAGGAAGCAAGGGGAAGCCAGTCAGCAGTAACCACGTGGCAGTGACGGTTACACAGTTCCCTTTGACCCACCTGCTGACACCACAACCTGCCGCCGCCTCAACAACTCTCCTGTCGCTTCCATTTGCCTCACGCGACGGTGTTAACCCTTTTACTGCTATGGTTGTCTGTCGCTAACTTTCCCAACATTGTAAATAACTGTTTGCGTGGAGACACAAGAGAGGAGAAAGAAAACAGGTTGTCAATTTTGTCTTTTTACGCCACAGAAATGTTTACGACAGCTTAACACAAAAACAGCGTCTAAAAAGTTACAGATCTTGAAGGGGAAAACTTGTCTGCCAGTGAAACATTTAGTGGAGTGTAAAGTAGCGATGAAAAATCAATAAATGTGTGTGTGTGTGTGTGTGTGTGTGTGTGTGTGTGTGTGTGTGTGTGTGTGTGTGACTCAAAGGCAAAAAAAAAAACTAATTCATGGTAAAAAGGCATGCTATAATTGCTTTTCGATGTACACTGGAAGGCTGTAAAGTAGCGATGACTAGTGATGGAAAGCAGTAAGTGTTCTATATGTTTTGTTACGAGGAAAATGAGGCGGTTGATAATTGCGCCGCCTCAAGAGGATTATAACCATTACGTGAGGGAACTGTTTAGCACTTCAGCTCGTGTTTTCCTTCTAAAGGACAAATTGGGGAAAAAAATAAGGGATGACAGAACGATGCAGATTCTATGAAGTTATGCATATTTTATCAACTTTTGAGGTCACATGAGTCATCGTTATATAGAAACATGAAAATCTAGACTCCAAAAAGCCGAGATGACTTACACAATGCAGCTCCTCAGTGCTGCAATCCTACAGTTTGTGAGATATATATGCATCAATATATTCTGGGTAACTTATTCACGGAATTTTAGCGGCAGCTGCATCAGTATCGAAATGTTAACAGGTGTTGATGTTAGGAGTGTGTGAAAATGTGAAATAGATGTGATTTTTTTTTTTTTTTTTGCTATTCGGAGTAGAAAATTAAAAGTGACTTTTCTTTTTTTTATTTGGAGTAAGAAATCAAAAGAAACACCAAAAGCACATTATTATTTTCATTTTACCATCACTATTTTATTTGTGTTCATCTTTCACGTATCCCTCCAAAACAATAAATCTCTTCAAAGGACCACCTCGTGACTGCCTCGCCTCAATATTTACGAACCGTACCTACTGAGATCACCTGCTTGTACCCTCCTATCTACGTCACCACCACCACCACCACCACCACCACCACCACCACCACCACCTCGTCCTCACAACCAACACCTAACGTGACCTGTCCAGTATCATCCCCACTCCCTTCAACACCCCGCCCACCACGCCGCCCACAAGGATGCTGTCCTCCCCCCCCCCGTCAGGAAGTGGGTGAACCTGTCAGTGTGACGTCACCCCACGACAAGTGCCTCCCTTGGTCCCTCCCGCCTGCCATATGTACGATAACTACTTGCCTGAAGTACGATAGCTGACTCAGCTCGTTATTCGCTAGCTTCCCTATCACACCAGTTCGATTATTGCATTTTTATTCCTGTGCTACGTTAAATCCGCGGTGGTTTAGAACTAGACGGCAAAGATTACATGAATTTCTGACACCTTAGATGTTTTTTGGATGGATAAAGTTAAGTTTACACAAAGTTATATAGGTTAAGTATCTGTTATTATGCTGCTGGACTGCATCATCTTTAGCATTCCCATTCATTCTGAAGTCCTCTGATAAATTACAAAACCTAATGAGTTATAGAGAGATCAGATGACTTAAAATTGCAAAACAAATCGCTAAACAGATTAACCAAAACTAGATCAAGTTTTCATTCCGATTCAATATGTAATACTGGATTTGCTTTCGCCCCGTCTTCTTAAGGAACTGGCAGAGTCAATGATCCCTTCCTAGTTTAGTTGCCCTAGACCAGAGCTCCCCTCAGAAAAAAAAAAAAGGAATAAAAGAAGTTAGTACACAACCCATAGTTTCACAGCATAAAGGGTGGCGGGTGTGCGTGTGTGGTGACGCGCGCCTCGAGAAGGAGAGTGGGAGACAGAACACCACGCTCATAAATAGGCAGCTCGGCGGAAAGGAAGGAAGATGGGCCGCGACTTGGATGGGACGGGACAGGAGGGGACGGGGAGGGGGGAGGCGAGGGGGCGGGGTGTCACAGGAGCCGCCAGTGGGGGATGGTGAGGGGGAGGGAGGGGGCACGACCCAGGCTGTGCCGCGGGTCAGGTCCTCTCGTAAGAGCGGAAGTGTCGACACCTGACCACGTAACGGACTTGACCCTGGTGACTGAGTTTGTTGGTTTTGTCCCTTATTCCTTTCTGCCTCTCCCTCTATTCCTCCCTTCTTCCTTCCTTCCTTTCTTCCTTCCTTCCATTCCCCGTGACTTCCACTTACTATTCTTCATTCCTTGCCCTTTTCTAATTCGAGAAGGGAAAAGTTAAGTGAATTTCCATTATGCTTTTTGTTCTTTATTCCTCTTTATCCCTTTCTCCCTCCTCCTTCCATCATTCCAATCTTCCACTTAGTTACTCTTCCTTCCTTCCTTCCTTCCTTCTTCCTCCTTTTTAATACAGAACTTACAAATTTCCGTACATTTACATTGAATTTTTGTCCCTTCCTTCTCTTCCTCTCTTTCCCTGCTCAATTTGCTTCATCTTTCTTCCTCCTTTCGTTTTTTTCCTTTTTCTAATCCGGAAGAGACTTTTCGAAGAACTTGGTATATCTTATCTTTTTCCCTCTCCACCTTCCTGCCATCCTCCCTCTCGATTATTCTATTTCTTCTTTATTCTTCCTTTCTTTCCTTTTACGTAACAAAAAAAATGTTTACTGAAGAAATATTTACACCGTATTTGTTTCCTTATGAACTCTCTCTCTCTCTCTCTCTCTCTCTCTCTCTCTCTCTCTCTCTCTCTCTCTCTCTCTCTCTCTCTCTCTCTCTTCTCGTTAATCCTCACTTAACTATTTAAAACATGAGAACCGACAAAGGAGGAAGAAGAAAAAAAAGGCAAAAACAGAAACACACTCATTACATGCATACATTTGTCTCTCTCCTCCCTCCCCCTCCCTCCCCACCCTTTCTCTTCCCTTCCTCTTCCCTTCTTAGATTCCATCCCTTCACGGTAGCATCTCCTCTTCCACCCAACGTTCCCCCGTGCCTTTCCTCTCCGCTGCTACTACTACTACTACTACTACTACTACTACTACTACTATACTAACCTTCCCCTCTCTTCTCTCCCATCCCCTACTAATCGTACAACAAACCCCTCGTCTACCACCACCATTACTACTAACGCAACAACAAAAGAACTACTACCCACCACCACCACCACCACCATCCCCTTCTTTCTTTCCTAGCGGCGTCAGGCAAAGCTTAAGACACGAAAGACACATCCTGGTCTCTCGCCTCGCAACACAGTGCTTCCAGACGCCCGCACCCAAGCAGGCCAACACTCCGAGGACGCAACCAACACGAACAACACGCCACGAATCTCTCCGGGCGCCTGACACCTGTCCAGAAGCCACAAATCAGAGTCCCTGGCTGACGTCCGCTGCCCACCATTGCCACCTGTGCACCTCGCCGCACTCCCGCCCCCTCCCCTCTCTCTCCTCCCCTCTGGTGTGATATTCATGAAGCAGCCAGGTGTGTGCGGCTCTCTGATAGAAGGAGACTGTCATTATCATCCTGCCGGCCACCATTGCGAGTCTCAACAATCTCTCTCTCTCTCTCTCTCTCTCTCTCTCTCTCTCTCTCTCTCTCTCTCTCTCTCTCTCTCTCTCTCTCTCTCTCTCTCTCAAAACATGCCAGGGATATTTTTCTTTTTTGATTTCTCGCCTAATTCTCCGCCTGTGATTCCGTCTGTTTGTGATTCTGTCTGTCTGTCTGTCTGTCAGTCTGTCTGTCCGTTCCAGCCCGCCTCTCTCTCTCTCTCTCTCTCTCTCTCTCTCTCTCTCTCATCTCTCTCTCTCTCTCTCTCTCTCTCTCTCTCTCGCTCTCTCGCCCCCTCCCTCCCCCAGTTCACGTACGTCCTTTACCTGTTTACTGTTTCCCTTTACTTACCCTAACTACCCCTATACATGCACTCCCCTCACCCTCTCACCCTCCCTCCCTCCTTCCCTCCCACCATCCCCCCACTCTTTCTCTCTTTCTCCCCTCACCACCACCACCACCGCCACCACCACTGACCCTCGCGTGGGAAAGGACACGTCACCCTCGTCCTAGTGTCATTGATGCGACAGGTTCTCCATGTCATCCTCAATCAAAATTCTGGAATGATACTGCATGCTCGGCTGGTCAGCTGGGAAAAGAAGGGGAGGGAGCAGACGAGGCGCTTTTTGGTGTATGGAGGAGAGATGAGAGGAGAGATGAGAGAGAGCGAGGGCAGAACACAGGCTCAATATGACTGTGGGAGTGTGTAGGCAGCCGTAGCTCTTTTCTGTTTTGGTTTGTTGGTGGTAGTTTACTCTGAGTTTTTCTGCGTGTAAGGTTGAGAATTCTCGTGTTTTTTTTTTTTTTCATTGTTTTCTAATTATTGGTTGGGTTAGAAATTAAGAACACAAGGATATCTGGATAAAACCTGCTTATCTATTTCTAAGTATCATCCTTATTTTGAGAGAGAGAGAGAGAGAGAGAGAGAGAGAGAGAGAGAGAGAGAGAGAGAGAGAGAGAGAGAGAGAGAGAGAGAGAGAGAGAGAGAGAGAGAGAGAGAGAGAGAGAGTGTGGCGTGCTTGCGTGTAAGGGAGGAATTAAATAAGTGAGGGAAGAGAGATGCACTGTGGTGAAGGGAAGATGATGATGGTGGCAAGGTCAAGGTGGCGGTGATGGTAGATCAGAAAGAGATGAGAGGAAAAAATGAATTTAATAAAGATATCATAGCAGATTAATTACATTCATTACATTTCTTGCTTTCTTTTCTTTAAATATAAGGGGGACACATAAAACATTAATAATACCACTGATAAATAAAGTAAGCAACATTACTAAGACACATAAGACACATTAACTACATAGAGGCCATCGTTCACATACGTCCCTTACCCTCAAACCTCAGCCAGATTTTTTCACACGGGGCAAAGATGATGTTTAATGTTACCATGATCTTCCCTCTCTCTCCTGTCCACAATCCCTCTCAAATCTCTATAGTAACTCCCCTTGTAACCCCTACCCTACTCTCTCCTCGCCCCCCTTACCCTCTTCTCATCTCTCCTTTCCCTTTCCCCCTTCCTCTCCCTCGCTCTCTCATCCCTGGGCAGGAAAACATCATAACGCGTCCCCATCGCCTTAATTCCTCCTCGCTGCGCTGGATCGACAGTCATGATTCGCCTCAAAAGTGTATCAGTTCATTATTACTAGGGCCGGCAGCCTCCCGCGGACCCAGAGAGAGGCAGGCGACAAAAGAACGGCCGCCCGTCAATTCTTTACCGGAATCTCAACGTTGGGGACGCAGCTACAGTGTGTAAGGGGATCTCCGCTTGGCCGTAATCGTTTCATATGTGGTCTGGCGTATGACAATATGTGGGAACCAAGCCTCTGATTTTTGGTGGGTTACCTGTGAAGCCTCCGTGGGGTCACCTGGTCTGGGGGTCGCCTGTCTAGGGTATGGTCTCGTCTGGTCTGGTCTGGTCTGGTCTGGTCGCCCCCGAGAGTGTAACCTGTTTGACTGCACAATAATCTCCCCAAAACATGATTCCTTTGGCCACGTTTGGACAGGTGTCTGCAGGGAGGGAGGGAGGGAGAGAGGGAGGGAGGGAGGGAGGGAGTGGTGGTGGTGGTGGTGGTGGTGGTGGTGGTGGCAGTGGTGGTGGTGGTGCTCACACGCTCAGCAGGGATACATGGGTGATATGAGTACTGCGCGCGGACACACACACACACACACACACACACACACACACACACACACACACACACACACACACACACACACACACACACACACACACACACATATTACGTTATTTGGTAGTTATTTAGTAAGTAAACGAGTGTGAGTTAATAGGTAGGTAAATAAATAAGGAAGGAAGGAAGGAAGGAAGGAAGGAAGGAAGGAAGGAAGGAAGGAAAATAAAGAATATTAGTCGAAAAGAATAAAAACACATACCAAAAATCTTTCACCATGTTCGTCTCAACGCCTCCTCAACGCACCTGAAAACAAAACATGATACATCAGAAAGATTAACAGAAAAAAAAAGCAAAAAGCAAAAAAAAAAAAAAAATCCACATAACGAATACATAAACCCAAACACGAACACAGATTAAGTCTACGCAAAGAACCACAGGCTGGAAATCTTATCCCTTACAAGCACGACTTTCCAAACTTGAAGATAAAAACAAAATGAAGATCTAGAAACTATTTTACAAACTTTTTTCAATATTTTTTTTCTTTACCGGAGGCGTCTTGAGTGCAGAGTGTTAACGAAAGTGGCACCTAGTGGAGACATGAAGGAGGAGGAGGAGGAGGAGGAGGAGGAGGAGGAGGAGGAGGAGGAGGAGGAGGAGGAGGAGAGAGGGACGACCACGATGCTTCTCTCCTAATTGCAACAAAATTCTCAGGTGTCATCCGCCGCACCTGACAGCACCACTAATCAGAAGGCAAGGTAGTGAAGCCCTGCCGCTCCCCTCACCTCGCGCCGCCCCGCCCAGGACACCTCGCCGCTAAAACCCGTGTGACTCAACGCCGCCTTGCCAGAGAAGCGATGGAACAAAACAATACAAGAAAAAGAGAGGTAAAAAAAAAAAAATAAATAAATAAATAAATAAAAAAATAAGAAAGTATCTAGTATCAGTGTTGTTACCTATAATATATATATATATATATATATATATATATATATATATATATATATATATATATATATATATATATATATATATATATATATATATATATATATATATATATATATATATATATATATATATATATATATATATATATATATATATATATATATATATATAATTTCTGTAGAGAGGCACATATAAAAATGTAAATACGAATGGAAACAAAGAGCAGAAAGGTCGAAAATGTACAGGGGACTTAAAGTTCTTTCTAATGCATAATATGTATAGAATTCTAATTTCTCTTTCTTTTCAGATGAGAGGGAATTCACTATTTCTCAGCTACATTTCATTTTTTAAGTCAGGGCTCTTATTATCTCTCACAGTTACACAGTCAGATTTTAGGTTTAAGTAACTCAGTACTATATCAAAAAATAACTATGAATGACAAAAAAGGCTCGTACTCGTATATCAATAATTTAAAACAGAGCATTAAAAGACTCTTATGTTAAGTGATTCCACCATTTATTTATTTAATTTTTTCATAATTGTTTCTTTCCTTTAAGCACAGATACATTACCAGTCACTATATTCATCTTTACCGAAAGGAAGAAAAAAAAATCTTCGTAATTTCATTCGTGGAGAGGAAAGAAATTAAGCATTTTCTCTCCTAAGAACCTGAGCTATGTGGGAGTAAAATTATACAGATAAGACGGGAACGCTCAACTACACCCGAAACCTTATGGAGTGACGAAGCGGCTGAGTGTGTGTGTGTGTGTGTGTGTGTGTGTGTGTGTGTGTGTGTGTGTGTGTGGACTGTAGAACACAAAAGAGGAGGAGGAGGAGGAGGAAAAGGCAATACGTAACATATACAACCTAAGTATATAAGAGTAGTGCAAGGCTTCCTTCCCTCCCTTCCCTCACTCCCTCCCTTCTCCCTCCCTCCCTCCGCGTACTCCACGACTCTGGGTGGAGACGCGCCAGGTGTGAGCCGCCGCCCCTGATACAAGTGGCACCTTCTTCCATGCGGGATCACCTTCGATTAACGTAAGCGAAGGAGGGAAATGAAGAAAATGTGAGGAGAGTTTCTTCTTCCTTATTTTTTCTATTCCTTTTGTACACTTTTTCAATTTTCAAGTTTAGAAATTATAGCGTTATTCACACTATTTATTGTTGTTTATGGTATGATTTTGATAGAATGTGAATAAAGAGTTTTCTTATTTTTTTTTTCCTAATTTATCGCTTTGGATTGATGTCACCTGGAGTGTAAGAAAACATTTTTGCTCATAAACAATAATAATTCCTTGGAAAAAAAAAAGAAAGAAACGAAAGAAAAGAAAACGAACTTAACAATAACTGCTCCAATAACCAGATATTAGTAAAGAAGAAAAAGAAAAATACAAAAGAGAAAAGTAAAAAAATAAGAAAGTAAAGAAAAAGAGAAGAAAAAAAAGAACACAAATTGAACAAAAATCTTTCTCATAGCCATCCCAATATTCCTTGCATTTCCTTCTCTCAACTTATCGATTTACTTCTCCTTACGTACACGCAAACGTTCCTCAGTCTTGCCTTAGTACAAACAACTGCAAGTGAAAACAGATCAGGGACACACACGCTTAAAATTGATAAGTGGTGAATGCCCAACTACTTTAGTGAAATTTATTGAAGGACGACAGCTAAACTCACTCAAAGAACCAGCCACACACACACACACACACACACACACACACACACACACTTTAAGGTCACTTATGGGTGGCTGGTCATCCCTTAAATTGGATTCTTATTCTTTTAACGAGCTGATCCTATTTAAATAACTTCTTGGGAGGCTTAGACGCGTCGCAGAGCAGGTTTCTCTCTCTCTCTCTCTCTCTCTCTCTCTCTCTCTCTCTCTCTCTCTCTCTCTCTCTCTCTGTCTCTCTCACTGAATTGATCCTACGATGACTATAATTTGAGCCACAAGGTCTGTTTTGTCTGTTTACTATATACTTTCTCTCTCTCTCTCTCTCTCTCTCTCTCTCTCTCTCTCTCTCTCTCTCTCTCTCTCTCTCTCTCTCTCTGATACTGCTTGCTCCCATCATAAAAATAATATTCAACAATTTCACCCGCAAATTAGCACGTTTGTTCAATAATCTCCGGAGTTTCCTTAGTTTATCTCCACGTTCAGTACTACATTTAATATTTCAAGACACTCCACGCTGTAACTTTCCCTTTGGACTCTCCTCTTAAGAAAGTGTGATATCCTTTAGTGGCCCTTTATTTATTTATTTCTATTCATTTTTCACTCATACGTACATAAAAAAAAAATGTTCTTGAATTTCATAGGCAGTTTTTCTTTTTTTTTTTTTTTTTTTTTTTTTAATTCTGCCCTTGATTAATCTGATCTAGCCTGTTCGTGTTGCCGGCATGCACATTCCCCGCTACTCTCCTAATTGCCGCGGTCATCTTGTCATGGGTAAAAAAAGAGAGGAAGAGAGAGAGAGAGAGAAAAAAAAAAGTACCTTATCTTCCCTTCCATCTTGTAAGTGATTGAGCCGTCAGTCAGCATAGGGGGATTAGCGTACCGCTCCCTCTCTCCCTCCACACACCCTTATAACTTCCTTACTCCCTCCCTCCAGCCTCCTTTTCCTTCCCTTTTTCCTCCTCCTCCTCCTCCTCTGCCTTCCCCCATCCGCACCGATCCCGTGGCCTTCAGTCAGTCTCTTTCTACACACGCCAATCCCCCTCTTCCTCCTCCTCCTCCTTCTCCTCCTGCTTGTTAATGACCCCGCTAATTGGTCTTACCGCCTACAGGAATTTTTCGCCGTTCAGCATTTAGAGACTGACTAAAGGAGGAAGATTCGTGTTTGTGTAATCTTACGTGTGTGTTTTGGTGAAATTTGTCATGTTATGTTAGCTTCGAGCATAACGGTTTTATTTGTTTATGTTGTTGGTCTCTCTCTCTCTCTCTCTCTCTCTCTCTCTCTCTCTCTCTCTCTCTCTCTCTCTCAGATTTCGCTCGCGTCACTCCTGAGAAGACCGAGTAGTTTAGCCATAAGCTGCGTTTAATCTCTCTCTCTCTCTCTCTCTCTCTCTCTCTCTCTCTCTCTCTCTCTCTCTCTCTCTCTCTCTCTCTCTCTCTCTCAATCTCTCTCTCTCCTACCAGGTGTTTTTCAAGGTGTTAATGGAAGGAGGAGACTCAGGTGATATAATGACTATAAGTGGCACCTTTGCAAAACATACGAGGTGCTCAGGAGGCAGGTAATGAGAGCGAGGACATCCCAATAATATGTATGTGTGTGTGTGTGTGTGTGTGTGTGTGTGTGTGTGTGTGTGTGTGTGTGTGTGTGTGTGTGTGTGTGTGTGTATGGGTGCTGGTTCCGTCGGCTCCGGTTATGAATGAAGCGCCCGCAGCACCGCCCTGTTCACACGACACGCCCCATCCTGCTATTAACGTCCTACGGAGCTGGAGGGGCGCGGAGGATCGAGGCGGGGCGGGGGAAGGTGGGGTGGGTAGTAAGGGTAGGAAGGGGTAGGGGAAGGGTAGGATAGGGGGTGTATGTAGGTAGGTAAAGGTTTGTGATGCTAGAGGCTGTGCTGGTAGTGGTGATGATAATGGTGGGTGATTGTGGTTAATTGTGGTGGCGGTTCTGGTGGTGGTGGTGGTGGTGGTGCAGAAGTATAAGTATAGTAGTAGCGGTAGTAGTAATAGTAATGGATGTTAGTTAGTTGTGGAGGTATAGTAGTAGTAGTAGTAGTAGTAGTAGTAGTACCAACACCAACAACAACAGTAAGAGTAAAGGCACCATTTGTTCTAGTTAATACATGTAATAAAGAATGCACAAAGTTAACATATTGCCAAGTTCACCTCGGCAGTCTCACCCTCATTACCTATGTATCTCACAACACCCACGGGTCTCAGTACTCGTCTTGTCTCTCTCTATCGATCTAGCCACGAGGAACATTCACGCCCCTCACTCGCCCTTAATAAACCAGTGGTCGGGTGATAAAGGTACTCATGATCTCCTCTTGTGGACTTATTATGGCTTAGAGAGAGAGAGAGAGAGAGAGAGAGAGAGAGAGAGAGAGAGAGAGAGAGAGAGAGAGAGAGAGAGAGAGAGAGAGAGAGAGAGAGAGAGAGAGAGAGAGAGAGAGAGAGAGAGAGAGAGAGAGAGAGAGAGAGAGAGAGAGTTGAATGACTTTATTTTCTGACGTATTTTTTCCTGTCATTCCCTCCACATGTAAACCAGGACAGACAAACAGCCAGCCAGACAGACGGACAGGGGAAAAAAGACAGACATGCAGACAGACAACACTGCTTCATTCAGTGCTGCAAATGATGAAAAAAATCCAAAACAGAGATGAACACACACACACACACAAACACACACACACACACACACACACACACACACACACACACACACACACACACACACACACACACACGGCGAAAAGATACAGTAGTTTTTTTTGCCTAACACGTTTTAATGACCGTGTGTGTGTCTGTGTGTGTGTGTGTGTGTGTGTGTGTGTGTGTGTGTGTGTGTAGCGGTGAGATGAGAGAGACAGGGAGGTGTTACTTAAGGGAGCGAGCATGAGGCTTAGTCAGGGCGGCGTAGGGATAAGCTGGGAGGGAGGAAGAAAAGAGGAAGGGAGGAGTGGTGGAGGCGGAGAGGGTGGATAAGTAAAGAAAGGAAGGCGAGAGAGGTGGAGCATGGATTGGGCGGCAAGGCATGACGGGAGTTGGAGAATGCATAGAGAAGTTACAGAAAGAACTTACAACAACAACAACAACACAACAACAACAACAAAAACACTACCACCACCACTACCACCAAGGACAACAACAGCACCAATCTAACACCTCACCCCCTTCGTCACGTAGATCCCCTTCACGAGACAGTTACACCTTCCGCGCTTCCTTCAGGTAGGCTCAATAACACCCACGTGCCGGTCTCTCCTTAATACCTGCCGAAGGGAACGCGTCTGGGCTGACGTCTGGGATTTAACACACCGAGGAGGAGGAGGAGGAGGAGGAGGAGGAGGAGGAGGAACAAGCCACATCAAAAGGCCCTACGTCCGACCCTTTGTCAGGAGGAGGAGGAGTAGGAGAGGTAGTTTCTGCTGCAGTTAATTCCAGCGTCGGGTCCTCACTGTGGCTAATTGCAGTTCACGCATGACGGTGTCCCGCCAGACCCCCGCCCCACCCAGACCCGCCCCGCCCCGCCTCGCCGTCGCGCCCTCGACATGCTGCGAGTTAAATGAGGCGAGCAGCTCATTAACGCTCTGACCCGTGACCGGCGACAGGTGGGGATGGGGAGGAGGGTACGTAAGGCAAGGGCGCCCCGCACAGGTACTTAAATCTTTCATACCCCCTCCCTCTCCATCTCTCCTTCCCCGCCTCCTAGTGAGTGTTAGCATCTTATTCTTGAACGCTTTGTTTTCTCTCATAAGGAGTGTTTTCCAAAGGCCACGCAGATGATTAATCGGGTTCTCATGGGTATTTTTCTTCGTTTATAGTGCAGAGGTCTTGTTATACTATCATAGAATCATGGTAACAACCTTGAAAACTCTAATTTCCTCTAGTCTGTTCTTTCCTCAGGACTACGAGTATATTCCAAGGTCACACAGATGATTAGTCGGGTTCTCATGGGTGTTTTTCCTTATTAATAGTGCAGAGGTCTTGTTATACTATCACTAGAATCGTGGAAACAGTCTTGAAAACCGTAATAACTACCTCTAGTGCTTGTTGAAAGTATAAATAAGACGCCGAAATGTTTGGAAATACGTTCATTAACTCTGTGTTTTGAAACGTTTCGTCTTCTTATCTAGACCACTGTTAACAAGTCTTCAGTAAGCTTTGGAAGGTCTTCAGGAGTTCTTAATGATTCTTGTAATGTTTTAAGCGTTCTGCGCTAGCAATGAAAAAAAGTCTGAAAACCTGACTAGTCATATTTGTGGCCTCTGAGAATTGTGCTAATAAGGGAAGAAAGCCTTAAAGAATACTGGAGAGAAGAGTAGAGAACGATGCATGTTCCTGTGTTCCTTTTCTCCGCTTCCTTTACATCTGCTCCTTTACTTTCTCTACACAGATAAGTACTTGATGTTGATGAATCTTAAACATCTGTTTTCTTCGATTTCAATTTCTTTTCTTTATCCATTCTGCTATTAAGTCTTATACTTCCTCCTCCATTGTCTCATCCACCACCACTAATACCACTACTTCTGCATCTCTATCACTACCACAACTATTACCATCACGCTCATCTCTTGAATCACTACTGCAACCACCACGATCACTACCACTAACAACACACACACACACACACACACACACACACACACACACACACACATGAACAAGTGCATGACATGAAATATGTACAGAAGATCAGTAATCCGATAATGCTGTCCCCTCCTCCTCCTCCTCCTCCTCCTCCTCCTCCTCCTCCTCCTCTTTTCCTCCTCCTCCTTCTGTTCCTTCTGCGGCATTACCGCCACTTGCGTCACTGGCTACATTAGGAAACGCGTCAGTTATAAAAAAAATATGACATGAAAAGACTGAGAGAATAAAAGAAGAGAAGAGCGAGTCATACTTAGTGCCTCCTCCACAACAAAAAATACATAAATAAAATATAACAAAAATCGCATCAAATACCAAAAAAAACGAGCGTCATCAGAATCTTCTCTAGTGGACGATCATCTTAATTAGGTGAGCCTTGATAAGTCCAGGTGATTACAGGTGAGTCTAGATGAGTCTACGCGAGTCCATATGAGTCCAGGTGACTCGAGGTTAGTTCAAGAGAGAGAGAGAGAGAGAGAGAGAGAGAGAGAGAGAGAGAGAGAGAGAGAGAGAGAGAGAGAGAGAGAGAGCGCCGTGCAGGTGAGGAATGGCCGGCAATTACGTTGGGAAGCTGAGTTAATTTAAGAAGCAGATGTCTCATTAAACTGAAATACGGCACGCAAAGTACAGCGTTGGCCGTCTGTAGCTCACTCCCTCAGGCGCCCGGCGAACCCAGCGGCCCTCTAACGTGACACACCGCCAGTTTGCACCATTAGGAGGAAGCATTGAACGTGTATTTCATTCGCCACTTTTCCCTCCTCCTGCACTTTGATGGCTGAAAGAAGTGACGTATGGTGAAGCACGAAGAAAAAAAAAAGGTGGGGGGGAGGGGAGGAGTGACATACTGACATAGAAAAAGAAAAAGAAGAAAAAAGAGGGTAAGGAGAGGGAGAGTATTTTATGTAGTTTTTTTTCTATATATTTTTCTTTCCTCTTATACCTCAGTGGCTCATATGAGAGAGACTGAATTCATCATACATATATATCGATAATAAGGGGAGGAAAAACTTCTATTTTTCACATGTATTTTTTTTCTCTCTCTCCTTTTATGCCCTAGCGGTTTATATGGGAGCGACTTTGGGTTCATCATATGTTTACTATTATTTTTTTCCCCTCTCTCATCCCCTGCTTGTGCCCGTCCCTGCATATGTACGATGTGGCATTACAGGAAAAGGGAAAAAAAATCATTACTTTAGTTTTTCCACAATTTTTTTCTTCTTTCCTTTACATCTTCGTCGTATGAGTGTGATATAAGATTCATTAAAGGTCTATTATTACTTTTCTATTTCTTTCCCGTCTCTTTCGTCCATCCGTTCCAGCTAGAAAAGGAAAAAAATGAAAGAAGGGTAAGAGAAGGAAAGAGGAGCTGGAAGGCGTAGTATAGAAGGCGAAGGAAGGACAGGAGAGGGGAGAAGAGAGTGGAATGGCGTAAAAGAGGTGAAGGAAAGGTAAGAGAAGGGAGAGGATAGGGAGGTGAATGTGTGTAAAGAATATGAGGAAGTAGGCGAGGATAAGAGAGGGGAAATGAGAAAGAATTGAGAAGTAGGAGAGGGAAGGTGAAGGAAAGGTAGAAAAGAGAGGATAGGAAGGTGAATATGAATAAAGGACGTAAGTGAAGGAATGGCAAAAAGAAGGTGGGAGGGGGATGAAAAGGTAGTTAAATGAAGTAGCAAAAGATGAAAGAAGAAGGAAGAGTATGAGATGGAAGAGGATAAACCGAATGAGTGAAGGAGGACAAGTGATTGAAAACTGAGAGAAAGGAAGCAAAAGTTACGAAAGAATGGAACAAAGAAAGAGAGAGAGAGAGGTGAGAAAAACACAAAACATGTACGATAAAAGACACGTGAGAAGAGGGGAAGAAAGAAGAAAAGAGAAGAAAGAACTGACAAACAAGCAAGAAGAATAAAGAAAGCAAGAGACAAGACAAGAGAAGAAGGAAAAGAAAACGAAGAGATAGAGAAAAAGATGATACGAAGAAAAAAAGAAAGAAACTGAAGAAGGAAGGAAAAAGGGGATAGCAGGAATGTATGGAAAAAAAGGACAACGAAAAGGGAGTGATACGGAAGAAAAGAAAAGAAAAAAGAAAATTTTGAATGATAGATATTGAGTGATTTTAAGGCACCACATAGAAGGAAAAAAAAAAGGGAACAAGTAACAGAAAAGAAAGGAATAACAGACAGAAGGAGGGAAGTAACTAAACAAGATAATAAAAGAGGAATAAAAAAGAAAATTTGGAGGAAGGAGAAAGAGAAAAAGATAATGAAGAGGAAAGGATGAAGGGAAAGGAACTGAAGAAAAGGAAAAGAGGAAAAGGGAGTGAAGGAAGAAAAGGGAAGTGCCAAAGAAGGCAGAGAAATAGTGTAACTGACAATGAATGATAAAATGAAAAAAGAAAGGAAGATTTGGATAAACGGGAGGAGGAAGGAAGAAATGTGTGATGGGAATAGAAAGAAGAAGAAATAGAGGTATGGATAAAGGGAGGAGAAAATAATAGAAGTAAGATGGGAAGGGAAGGGAAGGGAAGAAGGCAGGAATAGGAATGATGGGCAGGAAGAAAGAAGGAATAGGGATGACACATGAGAAGGAAGAGAAAGGAATGGACGAAGGGGAAAATAAAAGGATAGAAATACGGGAAGGAAAGGGGGAAGGGAGAGAAAAGGGAGGGGAAGGGGAGGGGAAGGGGAGTCTCAGTGGTGACTTATCCAGATGAATGGTTGCATCTCAATTCTCTTTTTGTCCCTCTTTTTTTTTTTTTCTCTCTCTCTCTCTCTCTCTTTTCTTCCTCACCTTCGGCAGACTCGCCCCGCCTATTTCTGTCCCTGCAACACCTTCGGAGTGAATACCCGTTGGGGAGCTCTCTCTCTCTCTCTCTCTCTCTCTCTCTCTCTCTCTCTCTCTCTCTCTCTCTCTCTCTCTCTCTCTCTCTCTCTCTCTGAAACACGCCCAGTTACGTACAAAACAAAGACTACTATTACTATTACTACTACTACTACTACTACTACTACTACTACTACTATTACACATGCCTACTTACAAATAAACATACATGTAAAGGGATAAACAAAACAGATAACTAGAGAAGGACAAGGCAACACACACACACACACACACACACACACACCTGGTGGCATTAACAGGAAGGAAACTTGTATACAAACGAGGACACGACACCTTCTTTTCTACCTCCTACTCCTCCACCTCCTCCTCTTCCTCTTCTTTCTAAAACACGTAATCGGATATTCATTAGCGCTTCACTCGCTTCACTGCACTTACTCACCGAGGGAAATTAGGTGGAAAAGGGAAAAAATGTTGCTATACCTTTCCCTTTCCCCTTTTTTTACTCTCCTCTCCCACCCTCTCTCTCTCTCTCCTCTTCCCCCGTTCCGGTTCATTAGTCAAGGTGCAACAGGTAAAGGGTGGCAATGTTGCAGGATGCTGGGATTTTTTTAGGGTATTTTTTCGATGACTTTTTTTGGGTTTGCAACGATACATCACACTAGCAACTGTTGTCCCCGTGCCAGATGACGCCTTCATCTATCGCGTCCCTCTCCTTTCTCCTCTTGCTTTTTTTCTTCAGTTTTTTTTCTCTCGTCTTTTTGTCTCCTTTTCTTAATTTTATTTTTTCTGTCTCTATTCCTCTGCCTGTCTGTTTGCATGTCTGGTGATTACTGCAGACGCATCCTGTTCTTGAGACGGATAAAATAAATATCAGTAGTAATATTTAACTTTAGAGGCTAGCACCTGAATTTTGTGATTTCATTGTTATTTTTATTTCAGGTCAGAGGATCCTGTTCTTAAGATAAATAAAATAAATCATAAAAGATTGTTATGTAATTTTCAGCTTTAGATCACGGGTCCCATTTTGCGATTTCATTGTTGTTTTATTTTTTTATATGTGTGGTATTCAGATAAAAAGAAAAGATGGTAAGGGTTGTACCTTCACGCTAAGTATAAAGCTGCAGGTTGTTTGCGAGTCTTACATACGAGTACACGGCTTAAACGAGAGTTACTGGAAGGCGTGGTCTTAACTCTTACACACAGGACATGAACACGAACCACCTGTCCTTAAATCTCTCTTGTACTTCTGGCAACACCAAAAAATAATAAATAGATAAACGCATCAGCAAATAAATAAATAAATACATATATGTATGAATAAATAAACAGATAAATAAATAGGTAAAAATAAATGAAATAAATAAACTACGTACTTATATTCTAGAAAATCAGACTATATTAAGAACTATTTTTTCCTTTATTCTTAACGAAGCTTCGAACATAAAGTAGAAAACACCTGAAGCATTAACTACTGAGCAACTTTATGATCGCAAAATGAAGCGAGGAGGTTTTTATTTGACCTTAGTCGCTATTTCCTCCCTTTCTTCACACGATTCTACAACTAAATTCGTAGAAAGTCAGAGAAACGACTTCCTGGAAATGAGGTGATCAAGAAGACAAGGAACCTAAGATTATATTATGGGGTTAACTAATGCTAAATGATGAATGACAAATAAGTAGTGGCAAATGTGGAGAGGCTGGCAAGAGGTGAGTGCTTGAGGAGGCTCCGATGATATTAGATGAAGTTAGGAAGAGGATACTAAGCGAAATGTATCTGCTATAGGTGAGCACTATAGGTGAGCATTTAAATTCTCAAGTGTTTAGAGAGTGATGAGACTTAGTGATGTCAGAAGAATAAGAAACAGGTACAGGTGAGAGAAAGTAAGGAAGAATAGATGAAAAGTGAGATAGAGCAGAAAGAGGGAATACTAGGAAGTCTTGCGATATTGGGAACAGATGATGAGTGGGAGGAAGATGAGCAGTTATGGGTAAGAGAGGATAAGAAAGAATGAGAATCGATTGAAAATAGCTGGAAAAGAATTTCGAAAGAGGAAAGAATGCTATCCTAGACTAAGATTACGGGAAGGAAGAGGAGAAACAATGAGGAAGAGGAAGAGAGAAAAAAGAGGAAAAAATAAAGACTAGGAAGAGCAGGAAGATTTTAAAAGAAGCGAGAATATTGGAAAGACGTGACTGCTAACTGGTAGGAGAAGAACAGTAGTTATAGGTGAGAAAAAAAGCGAAGGAGTGGCACTAAGCAGGAAGGTACTGAGGGAAAGAACGCCAGAATGTCTTGCAGTGTTAAGCAGGTGGTGGGAAAGAGAGCGGGGAGCAATTAAGGATATGGAAGGAAGAAGAGGAAAAAGGAAGAATGGAGGGAGAGAGTAGACCGAGTAACTAAGGAAGGAGGCAGAAAAGAATGAATGTGGAGAGAGAGAGAGAGAGAGAGAGAGAGAGAGAGAGAGAGAGAGAGAGAGAGAGAGAGAGAGAGAGAGAGAGAGAGAGAGAGAGAGAGAGAGAGGGGGGGGGGAAGCGGACAAGGAAAGTTTTCAAGAAGGAAATGTTGACAACACTTCTGATGTCAAGCAAAGACGTTGGGGAGAAGAAGAAGGTGGTGGGGAGGACAGAGGAGACGAGAAGGGGCGAGGACGCAGTAGCATCATCATAAGCGTATTAACATGCCATCCATCACTCCCTCCGCTCCCCGCCCGCTAAAGAAACGGCAGAAAAAAGCCGCTAAATGGACGCCCCTGCTGGTGTCATAAATAATTGCAACAATGCTCCGGTTGTCCGCCTTTAGTCGTGCCTCGGCGCTGCTCCACGACACGACGAGGCCAGCGCCATCTCCCGAGCCGATTCTCAACTGCAATAGTGTACAAATAAGACCATTATTATAAAACACCTCGACACTGCACCTCCACTACATTCAAAACGCTCTAGTTGAAGTTATACATGTTTTCGAGGAGGGTTTTACGGTCTTAGTGGCAGATTTTTATGTTATTAACAGAAGAAACACTGTAAAAAAACCTGCTTATTCATCTATGTGGCCTTTTGAAAACGCTCGTGGTGTCGTGGTGAGATTGCGAAGCGTTTCAGAATATGGGCTTGTATAAGGTTACGCGTTGTGATTCTAGTCTCTCTCTCTCTCTCTCTCTCTCTCTCTCTCTCTCTCTCTCTCTCTCTCTCTCTCTCTTAGTCGCTCCCCTCTCTCTCTTTTTTTCCGTTCCCCCTTTTTTTTCGTCTCATGTTAATCGTTCTCGCATTGAGTGCATTTTAAGAAGACCGCGTTATGAATGTTGATCAGTGTGGGAGACGAGAGAGAGAGAGAGAGAGAGAGAGAGAGAGAGAGAGAGAGAGAGAGAGAGAGAGAGAGAGAGAGGAGAGAGAGAGAGAGAGAGAGAGAGAGAGAGAGAGAGAGAGAGAGAGAGAGAGAGAGAGATATTAAAAAAAAAGGAAAAAAATAAAGACGCACTAAACACACTCATCAGTCTCGGTAAATGGCAGCGCAGGTGATGGAGAGAGTAATAAAGATGATCAGTGCAGACCCTTCCTCTGCTCCATCTCCCGCAGCATCCCGTCACTAATCGCACCGGCCAAGGCTGGATCGATGAGGCGAGAGGCTATGAGTGTAGATTGTATCAGCTGTGTTGCAAGGCTAGTAGTGATACAACCAGCCCGCCCGCCAACCAACCAGCCAGCCACCCAGCCAGTCAGCCAGCCACCCAGCCAGTCAGCCACCCAGTCAGTCAGCCAGCCAGCCAGCCAACCTGCCACTCAGCCAGCAAGCCACTCAGCCAGCCAGCCAGCCAGCCAACCTGCCACTCAGCCAGCAAGCCACTCAGCCAGCCAGCCAGCCAGTCAACCAATCAGCCAGCCAACTAGTCAGGCAACCTGCCAACCACTCAGCCAACCAGTCATCCAATCAGCCAGTCAGTCAGCCAGCCAGCCAGCCAGCCAGAGAGCCACTCACCCACATACCCATCCATCCATCCATCCAGTCAGCCAGCCACTGAGCCAGCCAGCCAGCTAGACAGCCAGCCAGCCAGTCAGTCAGTCAACCAGCCAGCCAGCCAGCCAGCCAGGCAGCCATGCACGTCACCAGCGCAGCGTGAGATTGTTACACGTAATCACTCCACGAGGAACAAGATAGCCAGGAAAACATTGCATTCACACTACCGCCTCAACGCACCCAAGGGCAACCTGATATATACTTCCACGCCATTTAAGCAAAGGTGCCCCTCAGTACCGCCCAGGGGAGCTGAATAAACCGAGAAACCACCGATAAACCGCCGGGAAACCTCAGCCGTGCGTCGAGGTGAATGATGGACTGAAACTCGCGTCAGACTGTGTAAAAAAAGTAATTGGTGCATGTGGCGTGTTGGCTTTTAATCACATTCCGGCGAAACATGAAGCCCGTGTGATGGCATGCAAAAACCTGATTGAAGTAGTGGGTTGGGGGGGAGAAGGGTAAGTGTGTGCAGGTGGATCGCGTGGTGGGGGTCTTGTACTGAGTGACGAGGAGGAGGAGGAGGAGGGAGAGAGAGAACGAGGTGGTGTATTAGCCAAGATTATGCAAAGGATATGATGAAAAGTAAGAGGATATGGAATGGGAAGTGAGGCAGAAAACGAGATGAGGTGAAGAGGATCGCGGTAAGGATGTCAGCTGCACCACCATGGGAGAAAAAAAAAAAAATAGATAAAAATCCTTGAGAATATTTTAACACCAAGAAATACTTCACACTAAATCACTAAGAACCTGAAGGAATCTTTTTTATCCTGAACAGCTATGCACGCGTCCCAGGTGTTAGACTCATAATGGAAGACCTGAGTGGTGTTCAGGTGTCCTATACGTCAGGCTTCCGTCGCGGTGCTTCAGGGTGGCTCCCAGAGGTGCATTGGGCCGCCGCTGCCTGTCACAGAGAGTGGGGGAGACCAGCCCGGCCGTCCATCTTGCCACAAAACTACCTCAGCGAACAATTAGGACACATGTATGGAGTCGCATGAAAAGGTCGCGGCTGAATGCCAGGTTGAGCTGATTTATAGGCACCTGCATTGGCGTCCCCCCCTCGTCCGGGAAACTTGAGCCGCCCCTCCGCTCAATTGCACACGCGGCCACCAGTTAGCCTGTTTCCTTGGTGTTTATCCTGCGGCCTACACCGAGGATACGATCTCTAGACCAAGGGATGATGGAAAGAGGATTATTTCAAAATACGAACTAGCTATAACTTTCACCCGTTTCACGTAAGCGTTACATATGATAGGGCAATATAGCACGAGGCGTCAGGCGGCAACACTGACAGTCACACTACTAATGATTAAGGTTTCAATTTTAGAGAGGTCTCGTTGCCAACAAGCGCGGCGTCCTTTGACTTCCCCACATCTCATCCTCGCAGTGCAGACCGTGATGCTGCTTACGGAATACCTCTCAGGCTGGGCGCGGCCGTGACAAGGCACCGTGAGCTTGCAAGGCGCCGCGGAGACACGAGGATGACGGGAACTGCATGCGGAAGGAGATGGAGGAATGGGAGGGGGAGGAGGAGTAGGGCACCGCGTCACCCCCTAGGCCGGCAGCTAACAACCATTACGGAGGGTGAGTGATGGCCCGAAGCACCGCCCTGTGCGCCCTCGAGGACCGACCAGAATGCAACCAATGAGACTTGAATAATGATGCAGAGTTACCAGCGTCAAGCCAACTATTAATGTGCTTATTTAAACCTCCCTATTCTCTCTTACTCCCTTCTAATCCACTCTGAAGCCTCGACTAGTGATGTAAGCCTATTAGTGCACCTTCTATAGGGTGAACTTTACCGGGTGTTCAGGGGAATTTAAGGGTGTTATGATGGTGTAGGTGGTGTAGGGCGTGCAGGCGATGGTGGTGCTGCGTCTTGGCCACAGTTGCATTATGGTGTGATCGTGCAATGGTCTGGGAAACCTCCAGGCTTAGTGTGAGTGTGTATGATGGAGTGTCGGCAGTCAGCAGGACCCCCTCTCCCCCCTCGTCCTTATTCTCTCTTTCTCTTTCACTGTCTCGTATTTATTTCTCTCTCTCTCTCTCTCTCTCTCTCTCTCTCTCTCTCTCTCTCTCTCTCTCTCTCTCTCTCTCTCTCTCTCTCTCTCTCTCTCTCTCTCTCTCTCTCTCTCTCATTCTTTTCTGCCATAAACTGCTTTCTGATCTAATTAAAATTACTGTTAGTTATTATTATTATTATCATTATCGTCACTACTACTACTACTACTACTACTACTACTACTACTACTACTACTACTACTACTACTACTGCCCTCATTCTCATCAATATCACTGTAAAGAAGTTTCATGTGACTTTTTATTTATACATAATATCCGAAAACAGTAATAGTAACACCGTAACGAGGTTTTGATAATTGGTGCAATTCAAGTATGGGAGAGTAGCTAGAAGAGTGCTCGCGCGCACCCACACGCATTTATGTTTAATGTTACTTCATAATGATGTCAATTGTATTCTGGAGTGAAATCTTTATGAGTACTAGAAAATAAACGTGTGTTAGTGTGTTAGTGTGTGTGTGTGTGTGTGTGTGTGTGTGTGTGTGTGTGTGTGTGTGTGTGTGTGTGTGTGTGTGTGTGTGTGTGTGTGTGTGTGTGTGTGTGTAATAGAGCGTGCGCTGGAACAAATAAAACCAACTAAAGGGAAAACACAAGAATACCAATATTACTGGAATCCGATTAACACATTTCCATTCTATATATCCCTTATCTATGTGACGTGATCCTTCCCTTTCGTCTCCCAGGAATCCCTAAATCTTTTCTCTCTCTAATTACCCAACGTACTGCCCCCGAGTATTGGACGTATAGGGAGGACTAACAAACTTTCGTCTTCATTACAAAAAATTTATCTGATTGAATGTAATGATTAAAAAGAACGCTGCGGGAACCAGAAGGAAGACTTGAAGCACGCTGGTGAATCTACTACTTGCTCTATTCCAACCACAGTATCCTAGCTTGGCATCAGACATTCATCTCTGAGTCTTCCGTAAGTACGTCATGAATATTCATGTTATCTTCTACATGAGTTACTATGAGGAAAACTGTTAAGTGTATCATATTCATTCTCTCTCTCTCTCTCTCTCTCTCTCTCTCTCTCTCTCTCTCTCTCTCTCTCTCTCTCTCTCTCTCTCTCTCTCTCTCTCTCATAAACTGAAGGATGCCATTTCTATGTCCTTGAGACAATTTCGAGATGGCTATTCATTATTGTACAAACTCTTTATTTTCACCATAGATATTTCTTTTAAGTTGTATCTACAATACAAGTTATCTATGAGGAGAACTTTTAGGTACTTTTCTTTCTGTTAATAGTTACATGTAATTCTAATTGTCTTATAATCCTGAAACCAGCCATTTATCTGTAAGTTTCCTATTTACACCGAAGATTTTTTTTTTTCTCTCCCTTTTTACTCTTCTTCTTTCTTTTCTTCTTTCCTTTTTTTCCATGATATTGTTGACATTGCCTATCACTAAGTGGATCACCTCAAGTAACCAAAACTACAAACTTTACTTAACCACGAATCCAACGAGCAACGCAAGAAGACAGAGGCGGCACGGGCGAGACTTAGTGAGGCGGAGATTAGAGGAAATAGCAGCGTGAGAGAAAACGGAGCGAGTGAAAGAGTGTGAGGGAGAGAAGGGAAGTGTAGTGTATGTGACGCGGCACAGCGAGGGGCGGAGGGGAAGGGAACGGGAAGGAGGGAGAGAAAAGAATGAAGGTAGAGTAATGATGCTCTGTCGCTGTTAGGAGTCTATTGGTAATTTGCTCAATAAAATTCCATTGGTTTTTGTTTTCTTTCAATCTAACGTCGTCTAATCTGCCGACTATCTAGTAACGAAAACTGACAATTAAGAACGTGACAAAAAGGGAAGTTGCAGGAAACCAACAGCCCTACATGTGGCAATCACTGTGTAAAGCATGCCTGCCTATATTCATTTATCATCCCCATCATTGTCTAATTAACTGATAACTCCTTAGCAAATCAGAAGAGTTCATTCATATAGAGGAAAAATGCTAAACAAAGAAGCCATCAGACCTCCACGTAGAAGTCCCTATATAAAATATACGTACCTATTTCCGTTCATAATTTCTATTCTATAATTCTGTTTAATTAATTTATAAACTTTACAAATCATAGGAATGAAGATAAGGGAAAGGCTCTAAACACACTGGCAACACACTGGCAATGAGTGAGGTGCCTTATTCTGCTATTGAGCATGACTGTACCATTATTGTGCACCTCTGAGCGCATTAGGAGGCGGGGAGGGTGTCACGGGGTACAATGCGCGTCATAATATTTTCTCCCGTGCGTCAGGTACCCGCCGTGCAACAAGTCATCCTGCAGGCCAAGGGGAGGGAAAGAAGGGAAAGAATGTAAAGAGGCTCAACAAAGTCATGTCTTCTTGATTTATGACATGTGACTTGGGTTTTCATTTGACCGTAGTCATATTCTCAAACGTCCCGACAACTCCTGGCTACTTTTAACAGCCTAGAAGTTAGAGAGATTTTGAAGGTATTTGTGATATTTCAGCCATAGTTTAACATGGATTCTGCATCACCAGCAGAGAAATACCCACAAAAAACCGGACTAATCATCTCTAGAACCTCTGAAACTACTTCCTAAGAGAACAAAAAACGATCCAGGATACAGGCCTTTGACATACATTCATCACATATATTTTTTTCGGACACATGTTTACAATACCTCATTTTTTTTTTCACATATTTTCAGCATGTTTAAGTAATCGTACCTTAAAGATTAATTCAAAGAAGGAACTATTTTTTTTTTGTCACTATTTAAATGTGTACGAACGTCCAACCAGAAAGTCATACAGACCATCTAAAATGTACGATCATAATCACATTTAATTTCCTTTAAACATGGAATGCAATGTTTATGTTTTCCTATTTAAGCAGCCGTTTTCTATTGTTTTTCACTGAAACAGTAATTGGATTTTTCTTTATTCTAACTTCCTTATAGTTTTTTTTTTTTTTTATAGCTCTGTCAACCTTCTTTACGTATACATCCCCCCCCCCAAAAAAAAGACAAAAAAAAAAAAATAAAAAAATAAAAAAACGAAAAAAAAAAATCAGGACTTTCTAGTACAACATGCCATTGCCTTACAAGTGCATGAATTCCACATTCGCTGCAGCATTCCTTTCCCTATGTTAATCCCCTTCACACTAAGCCAGACGTCACATGAGCCGCCGAGGCCAGGCCAGGCGATGGGTTTAAGGCGGCCTCTGAAGGATGGGCTGCTGTCACTAAGGCCTCTGCTCTCTTTAGGACATGCGTGAAAGAAGGATATGCAGGTGAAGGGAGAGAGGGAAAGGGAGGGTGGGGGGAGAGGGGATCCGGGCAGAAAGTCCAGATCACCGCTTAAATCATTAATAACGCTCAGCTAAATATTGTGACGCGGGCTGTGAGTGAGTGGGAGCACGGCAACGCACGGCAGAGCAAGGTAATGTAGTGCGAGTAGGGCCGAGCTGGGCAGGGTAGGACAGCGTAGGGCGGAGAAAGGGTTAAGAATCTTATATGGTAACGGTGGTGTACTTAAAGAACACAAGACTATGAAAATGTAAGCACCAATCTTCTAAGGAAAAATTTACATATATGAAGCGAAGGAAGGTGGCTTTGTACATGTGAGGAAGAGGACCCGCCAGAGTAGGCCAGGGAAAGGGTTAAGAATCATATGCAGTAACGATATTGCATTTAAAGAACCCCAGACTAACCACATAATAACAACTAGCAATCTATTTAGGACCGATACACGTATACGGAGTGAAGGAAGGGGATCAGCAGACACGGGGAAGAAGAGCCACATGACATGGCGCTGGAGGGCGGGAGTGGAGGACTATTGGTAGGAAGGGATGGCCACGGAGAAGCAAGTCACCTCGCCTCCATAAGTCAGGAGATAAAGAAGAGGCCCAATTAGTGTCCTGGACTGGAGGTGCGTCACTGTATCGTGTGTCCCGGGGGTCAGGGGAGGAAGGGAGAGCAAGGGAGAGGAGGAACAGATGAAGTACAAGGAGGAATGCGGAGAGGGTGTGGTGGAGGAGGAGGAAAGGAGAATGACACGGAGAAGGGTGATGGTAGAGCTTTGGGAGGAGAAGGATAGAGAGGGAGAGAGAGAGAGTAGAAAAGGCACAGATATCATCAGAGGGAGAGTCCACAAGGGAAGAGTGAATGTCAGGCAGCGTGAGAATGCATATCAGTCTCACCTTCACCTCACCTCAAACCCTCGGAAGCCGGCGCTAAATATATGATGAATAGATGTCTGAATAATTTCCTTTCAGCCTCCTTAATCGTATATTTTGATTCAAATACGGCCTGGGGAGGCTTTACTACTGGGGTAGTTCGGATCTGGGGGGACATGAGGAGGATGGGGGCGGGGAGGGGGGGGGCTTGGCTATTTACGTGTAGGGTCTCGTGAATGGCAGCGGCGAGCGAGGCGGTGCACTGCGAGGCGCCAGTGACGCGATTCAAGGCGGCAATTTGTCACGGCCTCCACTTGTCACCCAAACACAAAACACCCAAAGAAATGCACCAAAGAAATGTGTATTACTCACGCAATAGAATATAAAGCATGTGGAATGATACACACAACGTGGATGACATGAGGGCGAAGACACGAGTGTGATCTGCCTGGCTGGCTCTTGTTAGCAATGCGGAAGAGACGAAGCACCAGCACATGTTTCAGGGATTCACTTCCCCTGAACAGACAGACCTACACGCGCCGCAGCAACGTCACGGCCCAGCCTATTGTAATATTCTTGGTACAGCTTGCCTCTGCTGACGTATGCAGAGAGTGTTCAATAAGAGAATTACTCACATGCAAGTCACCCGTCAGGCATCCCAGGCCAGGAGGCTCAGCGATGCACGGGACGCGAGAGGCTGGAGGACTAGAGGATAAGACAGAGCAGAGGCAGTGAAGAGGATAAGACAGACCAGAGGCAGTGAAAGTCAGTGAATTAAGTTATTTTTACCGTCGTGAGTGAAATTCTGATGGTTTTGATAGTAATGAAATATCGTAGTTGTTTATGAAATGCATGAACTAACTACTGCAGTGTCTTTTTATGTGACATTTGCCAATATTAATCCTTGATATAACAGCTCTTTCCGTCTGTTGCTCTCCCAGTGAAACTCCTTGTATGAGGAGTGAAGATTAATAATTCTTCCCTAAATGGTGCGTCATCTGGCGGGTCTTTTAACTCTCTCTCTTTTACATTCACCATGCAGTCTTTGGCATAAATCTATTCGATTTGGAGAATAAAAACGCTAAGACGTGCGGAACACTCAAAAGGCGCCATAATCGTGCAGAAAAAAAAGAGTTAACTTTTACGAAATACCAGGAACTTGCAGCGTGACCGAGAGTTGCTTCAATGCTTTACGCGCAAAACTCTCTACGGAATTAAAAATCCTGCCAGAGTGCCTGGCCCTGACCGCTTTGGATACTAAGGCACACACGTCTTCACAAGGAGAGCAGGTGGCCACGTGCGTCATAGAGGCTTTACTGGGATCAATGAGCGGGTGGAGCTGACCTGCCTTTAGGTAACTCAACCTCAAGAATGTAACTATGTACGTACTCCTCAGGTTCTCTCTCCTATAAAAAAATATGCTTTGATTTACTCTCATTACCACTATTTCCAAAGGCCACAAAGATGATTAGTCAGGTTCTCATGGGTGTTTCTTCCTATTGCCGACTGCCGATCCTTGTTAAACTTCTTAAACTATCACTAGAAACATGTTAAGATCCTTGGGAAGCCCTTGAACTTCCTCTAAAGCCTGTTGGAAGCTGTTGAGGTTAAGCGCCAAGGCATTTCAGAATACAGTCCCCAGACCCACTTGTGGCAGTCAGCACGCCTCTCAACACCGAGAACCACATTGTGAAGCGCTCCTCCGCCGCGCACTGACTACATTTTAAAGGTTCTAGTTGAAGCTACACGCGTTTTTAAGGTGATTTTTACTGTTATAGTAGTAGATTGATAAGATTTCTAGATTATTAATAGGAAAAAAGACCTTGAGAATCCACCTAATCACTTCTATGGCCTTTCAAGATAGTCGTGGTGAGAAAGTATAGCGTTTCAGAATACTGGCCCAAATTATCTACAGTATGTGCCTGGCGGGTTGAGAGGCGACTCGCGGTCCTCTCGGGTATTCAGTGTAAGGAAAAGTCCCTTCATATGTCACGCTGATGACTGTCATTATCATTACTCACCCCTTCCTTTAATGGGAGGGATGGGGATGATGGGTGGGTAGGGACAGGACACACACACACACACACACACACACACACACACACACACACACACACGAAGAAAGATAATTTCCAAGAATGTGATATCTCATTAAGTAATAAAACAGCTGAAGCCACATATCACGACAAGTGGACCCTTTCTGTTCGAGTTTGAAGTAATTCATCAGCTTTCATAGGGCCCAAATATTCCAGAATTTCTGAGTTTTAAGAAGTGTCGCTTTGTTTCATCTTCTGAGGATCTAGAAAGCCAAACGTGGAGTCATAACTCGGTCGCTTCTGAATAAACATGAGTAACATAAAACACACGCTGGGAGAACTGTTTGTTAAATGCTATATCAATATACAGAGGCGTGAGCTGCTGCAGCCACGTCAAGGAAAACACATTGGATCAATTCTAAATATAAGGATGATTTCACAAGGTTTCTCAATGCAAGCAGGAAATCTTGAGTAGAACGTGGAGAAAATAATATTTGATGAGCTTAGTCTTCTATTACAAAGTGTAAGTAAACAGGAAGACTGACGCGAATACTGCGTTCAAAATAGTGACAGATATACCTTCACTCAAGAACATAAAGCTATTTGGTCCAAAGGTATTCAAGACCAGGACATACACTTAAATTACAAAAGAATTACCTTCATGTCTCCCGTGAAATATATGGACTCGAAATACCAAATCTTGAACCTCATTTGTACAGTCGTGGGCACAAGTCAAGCAATCTTTTTTTTTTTTATTACTACTGGGTTTTTTTTTCCTCTCTCTTTGATTCTTTGATGTGATAATATATATATATATATATATATATATATATATATATATATATATATATATATATATATATATATATATATATATATATATATATATATATATATATATATATTCTCCAACTAGCCAAAAACTCCTTCATTAATAGAAAGTGTCAAAATCTTTCAAGATCTAACTCCCCTCGTGACTTCTGGCATCTAGCCAAAAATATCTCCAATAACTTTGCTTCTTTTTCTTTCCCTCCTTTATTTCAACCAGATGGCACCACTCCTTATCACATCTATCTCTAAAGCTGAACTCTTCGCTCAAACCTTTGCTTAAAACTCTACCTTGGACGATTCAGGGTTTATTCCTCCCTCTCCTCCACCCTCTGACTACTTCATGCAACCTATTAAAATTTTTCGCAATGTTTTCCATGCCATTGCTGGCCTAAACCCTCGGAAGGCTTATGGACCTGAAGGGGTCCCTCTTATTGTTCTCCGAAACTGTGCCTCCGTGATTGCACCTTGCCTAGTCAAACTCTTTCAACTCTGTCAGCATCTACCTTTCCTTCTTGTTGGAAGTTTGCCTACATTCAGCCTGTTCCTAAAAAGGGTGACCGCTCTAATCCCTCAAACTACCGTCCTATTGCTTTAATTTCCTGTCTATCTGAAGTTTTTGAATCTACCCTCAACAGGAAGATTCTTAAACATCTCTCACTTCACAACCTTCTATCTGATCGCCAGCATGGGTTCCGTCAAGGCCACTTTACTAGGGGGTTTTCCTTATCGGGTCTTGGTAATCCTCTTTTAGAGATTTTGGTGAAACTTTTGCTGTTGCCTTGGACATATCAAAAGCTTTTGATAGAGTCTGGCACAAAGCTTTGATTTCCAAACTACCCTTCTACGTCTTCTATCTTCTCTGTAACTTCATCTCAAGTTTCTTTTCTGACCATTCTATTGCTATTGTGGTAGACGGTCACTGTTCTCCTAAATCTATTAACAGTGGTGTTTCTCAGGGTTCTGTCCTGTCACTCGATCTCTTCTTAATATTCATCAATGACCTTCTTAACCAAACTTCTTGTCCTATCCACTCCTACGCTGATGATACCACCCTGCACTTTTCCACGCCTTTTCATAGACGTCCAACCCTTCAGAAGTAAACATTTCACACCATGTATGGAGTATGCATCACATGTCTGGGGGGGTTCCACTCATACCGCTCTTCTAGACGGGATAGAATCAAAAGATTTTCGTCTCAACTCCTCTCCTCTAACTGACTGTTTTCAGTCTCTCTCTCTCATCCCCGTAATGTTACATCTCTAGCTGTCTTCTACCGCTATTTTCATGTTAACTGCTCTTCTGATCTTGCTAACTTTATGCCTCCAATCCTCCCGCAGCCTCGCTACACAAGACTTTCTTCTTTCTCTCACCCCTATTCTGTCCATCTCTCTAATGCAAGAGTTAACCACTATTCTTAATCATTCATCCCTTTCTATGGTAAACTCTGGAACTCCCTTCTTGCTTCAGTATTTCCATCTTCCTATGACTTGAATTCCTTCAAGAGGGAGGTTTCAAGACACTTATTCTTCAAATTTTGACACCGTTTTGGACACTTTTCTGGGACTGGCATCTCAGTTTTTTTTTTTTTATTTATTGGATTTTTGTTGCCCTTGGCCAGTGTCCCTCCTACATAATATATATATATATATATATATATATATATATATATATATATATATATATATATATATATATATATATATATATATATATATATATATATATATATCCTTCTTTCTTGTAAAAGTGTATAAAAAATTTCAAACATTGCTTTTAGTGCTGTGAATTGCTGCATATCGCAGTGAAAGGGTTAATTAAAACTCTTCCTATCACATTTTACAAGATCCTCAGGAGATCGGAACACTTTAGACTGAAGGAAAAGACAAAACAGAGCGGAAATGAATGGTTGCTGTACTTTGACTGCACACCTCTGGCACCAGCGTCAAGAGAACTGCTGAGCTTTCATAATGGAATCAGGTAAGGCATCGCTTGACCAGCATCAGTAACGCAATATGAAGTAAAACCCGGACAGAAAAATATGATACACCAAACTAATAATATTATGTCCTATTACTACAGTCGTCCTTTGTTAACTCTCAGAGCAGGGGCACACAAGGATGGGGAGAGAATAGGAGGATGTCTTCATCTTGTCCAGGATACACAACTATTTAAGAGCCTAGTACAAAAAATGAACGCCTGAAAAGTTTAGGAGATTCTCTCTCTCTCTCTCTCTCTCTCTCTCTCTCTGCAGCAGTAATGAAGGGAAGGAGACAGCGAAGAGCACCCTACAAAAACCATCCCTCAAGTAAACTACTGCCCCAAAACACACACACACACACACACACACACACACACACACACACACACACACCACCACCACCACCATCATAAGCCACCAACACAAGAGTCACCGCCGCATATATAAACACTGAATTATTGAGGCATTTAAAAGAGAGATTAGAGAAGGTAGGGTGGCGAGAAGGGGAAAGGCGAGAGAGCGGGTTTATCATGTAAATTGTGTGGTGGTGGTGGTGGTGGTGGTGGTGGTGGTACTACTACTACTACTACTATTACCACTACTGTTATTACTACTGCTACTATTACTACAGGAATAGAAGAGTACGATATATCAAGTTCGTTAGTGCTGCTAATAGTCACAATACCATTTTGTACAGTGAAGGTTAGTGATAAGAACTAATGCTGGTGGTGGTGGTGGTGGTGGTGGTGGTGGTGTTGGTGCAGGTGGTGAGGGTGGTGGTGACTAGTTGGCTATAAATTGAGGTTTTGGTTACTTGTCTGTTTAATCTTTCATGTAGTTGTGATGATGGTGACAGTGGTGATGATGAGAGTGGTGTAATGTAGTGTAGTGGTGATGGTAATGGTGATGGTGGTGGTGGTGGTTGTGGTACTACTGCTAGTTCTGTTACTACTACTACTACTACTACTACTATTCTACTACTACTATAATAAATTCTCTCCTACTATTCCTTTGTTATTTAGAGTTGTGAAATCTAAGATACATTATTTGTATAACCAAAAACTTTGACGGAAGCTGAGAGAGAGAGAGAGAGAGAGAGAGAGAGAGAGAGAGAGAGAGAGAGAGAGAGAGAGAGAGAGAGAGAGAGAGAGAGAGAGAGAGAGAGAGAGAGAGAGAGAGAGCAAAGAAAAACAAACTTGCTAATAAGCTTTGAGGACATGGCAATGGAGATACACACACACACACACACACACACACACACACACACACACACACACACACACACAAATACTGCTTACCTCCAGACTTCATAACCTTCAAGTATGTGTGGGGGGTGGTTCACTACACACCCTCTGCACACACCCTACATACACCTATACACTCAACTTAGCACACAGACTTGATTGCAATACCCAGTCGACCTCCTTTTACACTGCCCCAGATTTCCCTTACTAGTACTCATACACAGAAACTTAAAAGAACTGCTTGCCGTCAACTCTCTCCTTCCAACACACAGTACACCTATAACTTACCCTAGTAAATTACACAGACTTCGTTGTGCTACCATTTGACGCACATTTACGCTCTCTCACAGACTTTCCTTACACATACCCATGCACAGGAACCTCGAAAAATTTCTTCCTCTCAACCCTCTCCTGTCTGCCTCTCCGTCTCTTTCCTGACTCAATTAAGAATCATTGTGGCTCCAGCTGGATAAAGTTGAGGAAAGTGTTACTGATACTCGCCTCACCTGCATCTACAACTGGGCAGGTAAGGAGGCACCAAACGTCCTCTGGAATCTGATTAGAAACTTCTTTTACTACGCCAAGGTGCAGACCACCCAGAGGAGGTACGTTTGAGGCAGTGAGAGCAAGCTGGGGTGAGCGTGTTGGTGATAGCGAGGTGGTGATAACTGAGGTGCGTGGTGAAGTGGTGGTGGTGGTGGTGGTGGAGGTGGTGACTGGTTGGTATGTCCCTTGTAGTAGTAGTGGTGGTGGTGGTGGTGGTGGTGATGGTGGTGGTGTTAGAATTGCTGGGCTAATGGTTGTGAGGTTTGTTAATTATTTTTAGTGTAGTGATGGTAGTGGTGGTGGTTGTGATGGTGTGATGGTGCAGGTTTGTTGTAATAGTAGTAGTAGTAGTAGTAGTAGTAGTAGTAGTAGTAGTAGTAGTAGTAGTAGTAGTAGTAGTTGTTGTTGTTGTTGCTTCTGTTGCTGTTGCTGCTGCTGTTGTTGTTGCTGTTGTTCTTGTTGTAGTAGTAACAGCACCAGTAGTGTTAGTGTAGGTGGTGGTGGTGGTGGAATATGAAGCAAAAAGAGTGACTGTGAGCGCCCTTGTAGTAGAGCTGTAGTGTTGAAACGCTGAAAGGAGGCGGCGGCGGCGGCGGCGGCGATGGTGGTGGTGATGACGTCGACCGGAAGAGGCAGTCAACAAAGAGATGCAGTGGTGATTATGGTGGTGGTGACGGAGGAACTGATTGTGGTGATGCCAGTGGTGTTGGTGGTGGTGGTGATGGTAACAAAAGACTGATGGCAGTACTAACAGTGATGACAGTAGCGAATGATGGTGAAGTAGGGTGGTACTGACGATGCTGAGAGTGAAATAAAAGTGTGACGTATGGTGATAACATTAGTAGTGATGGTGATGCCGATAATAGTATAAGGTGGTAATGATAATCAAAATAGTAGTAGTAGTAGTAGTAGTAGTAGTAGTAGTAGTAGTAGCAGTCGTAGCACCATTAGTAGTGGCAGTGAGTGGTGGTGATAATGGTAATACTAGAATGATAGTATAAAAAAAAACACAAGCAATAGCATAATTAATAGTAGTAGTAGTAGTAGTAGTAGTAACATTGATAGTATCCCCATAGAAGTAGTAATGTCAGTGATAGTTATAGTAATGGCAGCATCCTTAACTCCCACAGTAGATGCGGCCTAAAAACACTCCCATGACTCAATCTCCTTTCAATTGCTACGCGGCGAGTTTTCACGACGAGGTCCTCATTTCTCATCAGGCAATTTATTAACCCTCCCCTTGCTCCCCCTTATCCCTCCTTTAGCTCCTTCTTTAGTCTCCCCTTCACCCTCCCGCCAGCCTTTGTGTTTAATTGACTCTTGTTTATCAACGTCTCTCTGTCTTTTTATTCCAGCGAGGGCCCAATGGATCACAGGCAGACGCGTTCGATTCCCTGGCTCTCACTTGGCTAATGAAAATAAACACACTCCATCTCATTTTATTTTCTAGTATGAACATTTAGGAGTTTCAGTTAGTTTAAGTCGCTACCGTGTTGTGATTTAAGAGAAGGTTATCAAATGGAGAAAGATGTTTGTATTAGAATGTGAGGTGCAGGAAAGCAGTGGTCCCCGAGATGGAAGGGACGCAGACGCGGTGGGAAGCGCCAAGCCGCCTTTGAACACCAAAACGATCTTATTCACAGTGGTTTATCTCAGTTACCAGTTCGCGTAGTTACCTCACAGTGATATCCTCCCTCCTCGGGCTTTCTAAAACGGGGAGGCCGCCTGAGATAAAGGGTGACGGGCTGGCACGCCGCACGCCAATCCGAGAGGGAGCGAGGCGGTAAACAAGTAACAGATGGAGCGTCGCCTTATCTTTGGCGTGGCTTTATTCGGCGGCGGAGCGACGCGGCGTAGAGGGTCACCTGTGGTTAAGCATTCACAACAAGTGCTGATTTATTCCCAGGATTTGACACATGAGGGTAGTGACCGACCGACCCCTTACTGCTATTCCTCCCACCACCCCTGTGTCCTGCCCTGCCCAACGCTACAGCCGACTCACAGCACCGCTCCCTTAGGATCACACGGGGGCGATCGGACCTAATATATCTACCTTAGTGTAAACATTGAAAGGTGGAGGTGGAGTAGACTGCACAAGAGGCCATCGGTGGTTGAAGGAAGGTTGTGGGGGCAGAGAAAGCAAGGTTGTCGAGGCTGCCTGATATACTGATTCACTCGCTATTGATCGCTGCCCCTAAGGAGATGTATGGCAGCAGCTAAATGAATACTGAATGAGGTGATTACAGAAGATGCGGGAGCGTTGCAGCCTGACCACGCTGGCCACCTGAGGGAGGGAGTATGGAGGCGAGAGAAGAGAGGGGAGGAAGGATAGGGAGGGTGGGAGGGAGAGAGGAAGGCGGCGGCGATACTGGGAAGGAGAGAAGAGAGAGGGAGGTAGGGGGCCGCGGCGAGCTCCTCTGTACCTCCTCCTCCCCCCTCGCTTTTATAAGCGGCTCTGAATACACCACTGAGTTATCGCTTTGCAACCAGCACCTAGACGTAAACTGCTGCCCGACTAGAGATATGATTTTTATTTTTTCCTGTCGGGTGACCATTGAGAGGTGGACGCTGCAGAGAAAAGCCGGCCTCTTCAGGGCGGCTGGCGGGGATTCGACACCAACCTCCGCTGACGTGTAGGTTCAGAAAGGAGGGGAAAAAGAAACAAATGACGAAAGAGAAGAGAGCAGAAGAGGGCACTAGGGAAGAGGGAAAGATAAAGGAGAGAAGAGGGAAAGGAAAGAGACAAGATAAGCAAGTGGGAAAGAGAAAGAGCAGTGTGTGCGCGTGTTTGTGTTGACTGAGTGGCGGCGGCGACAGGAAAGGCCAGAGAGAGGGAGTGAGAGGAAGACAAGCAAGGCACGTGGACATGAGAGTCAAGGAAGTGGTGGTGGTGGTGACGGTGCTGGTGGCATGGTGGTGGTGGTGGTGGTTGTGGTGGCGTTGGTGGTGGTAATAAAGTCATACAAACATGGATAACACACACACACACACACACACACACACACACACACACATAGTAATCATCTTAAAATTATGCGGAAAACAGTAATGTAATGTAGTAATGTTGTTGTTCTTGGTGGTGGTGGTGGTGGTGATGCTAATGAAGATCCCAACTTCACTACACCACACGCTTTCATCTATTGAACATCATATATTTCATAATTCCTATACCTTCACATAATTATCCTGCAAGATTCCACTGGTTTTGTATTTCGATGTTCATATTAAATTTCACCCACAGAAGGAAGAAAGGAGCCAGTGATTATACAGTAAGTTGGAGGAGAGGAAGGGAGAGGAGGAAAGCATAACAGAAAAGACGAATGATAACAAGAAACAGAAAAAAATGATTGACAAATAAGATAATAAACCGGCAAAATATTTTCCCCCGTCACTTTAATCTCACGTTAAAGTGATAAAGTAAAAATACCGCATAGCATAACATGAATATGAAATAAAAGGTTCAAATGTCAATCTCTCTCTCTCTCTCTCTCTCTCTCTCTCGTTCTTTTTGTCATTACAAGAGAAAACATTAATAGAGTATGGATAAGTAGACAAACAATCCATTATTAAGACTAAGCTCTTTGGACAACACTCTCCTCAACCCCCTCCTCCGCTCTCTCTCTCTCTCTCTCTCTCTCTCTCTCTCTCTCTCTCTCTCTCTCTCTCTCTCTCTCTCTCTCTCATTGTTGCCTTCATCGCTCCCTCTCTCCTCTCAGCGCCACCACAACAAAGCGCCGCGCCTCGCCACACTACGTCAGACGCAACCATGCAAATTGTCCTTACCTGAGGGGGATGCAGGCTGGGTCGGGGCCGCCGCTCGTAACTGCAACACCCCATTGTGCTCGCGGCCAGTATTCCACGGCTGTAAAAGGAAATTGCTATTCAAGAGGCGACAACCAGAAGCCACGCCCCTGCATCGCTTCCCACATTAGAAGGCAAATTACCTATAACGTGTAATCAGGTGTAAGACATCGCGAAAATTCAGTAGGGAGAGACGAGTCAGGACACTGGCGAGTTGCAGATTTTATGACTTGGTTCCCCTCTGTGTCGGACTTGCAATGCTGCCTCTCCTTCACCTTCACCGCCTTCTCCCTTTCTCCCTCCCTCCCTCCCTTCCTGCCTCCCTCCACCTTCAGTAATGCCCATCCTTTCCCCCCGACTTCTCCCTGCCCTCCTCTCCCCATGCATCCCCGTCCCACTCTCGCCGGAGCGTTAGATATTAGCCACGAAGGGCATTGAAGGGTGCGCGGCCCTGTAGGTGGTCCCTTAGATGAAAGACGACCACTGGGTATGGACTCACCTTCTTCCACTTCTGATCTTAATCCTGATCTTTATGGCGCAGTGAGAAGAATCGTCCATCACGTGCTAATGATGGATTTAAAACTTTGATTCCTAATGGCAATGTGACAATGGTGATTTGGTTTTAGTGTTGCTAGTTGATTTTATAGCGCAAGGATGTAAATGTAGATAATAATTTAGGCTCCTATGATGTTCACGTCCTTACAGTGACCAAACAACAGACGAAGATGCAGGGGAAGGTAAGGGAAGGCCTTTGTTCTGCAGGGAACGTAGAGGATGATAAGGATACCTATCGTTTTATCAAGCAAGGCATTTCCCAAAGTACACGAAATCTTCTTATCTTCTTATATCATGCAGCCACTTCAATGGTCAAAAGCAGCGTAATACAAAGGACTCCCTACTATTGTTTAGCGTTTTTTTTTTTTTTTAATCTCTAAGTCCTCTGATCAGCTGCCAGTCTTATATAGACAACAGATCTATTCTTAACAGGTCAGAAAACTTAAGACTGATAAAAACACTAATTTTATAAGTGTTGTAGGTGACTTGATTTCTCACCGTGACTGTACGTGTGTTGCTTCAAATCCAAGTGAATACATTGCATAACACGTTGCCCCCGAGGATGAGCAGACAACATAGGCGCAGTGTGCAAGTAATGACAGTTGCAGCAATACCATGCACGTGCACCGCTCCCGCCGCGTGAGGTTGTCCCCGTCACACTTACGTCAAGCCAACGGTGTGATCAGCCCGCAGCGAGAAGTGTCACGTCCCTGCCTCCTCTACTGCAACTAATTCTGGTTTCTTTAGAAGTTATGCCGAAGAAATAAATAAATAATGACTAGTAATCTCATATAAGATCTTTCGCAATCAAGTAATATCATCAGATCATTCCATAGTTGTGTAAAATATTAGTTATCTTTATGCCAATAGCCTTAATGAAAAATTGTTGTCATGTAATATTGATAAATTAAGAAATTTCTTTTGATTCCAAATCCTGCGTGAGCATTTGACTTTAGATAACATGCAAGGATAGATTACAATGCAAATAATGTGCTTTAGTGGTATAGTTACAGCTAGGAAAAGAGAAAACTACATTCACTTCCACTCTTTGGCCCTTCATCTCGCTTATGCGTCCTCCTTATATACCTGATAACTAGTAAGATTTTTCGTAAACCAGGAGACTTGTGACTGAGGGAAAATCCTAAGCAAAGTGAAAGTGAATGAAGCAGATTACTCGACCTATGACTGCTGTACTTCCCGCTGGGTTCATATATATATATATATATATATATATATATATATATATATATATATATATATATATATATATATATATATATATATATATATATATATATATGTATATATATATATATATATATATATATATATATATATATATATATATATATATATATATATATATATATATATATATATATATATATATATATATATATATATATATATATAGAGTATCTGAAGAACAATTCGAGCAATATGCGGCAACTTGGGCATGGCAGAGGACGGCAGGGAAGACAGAGAAAATTATATAGAGAAGAATTGCTTTGATGATCTGTAAAAGACAGACTGCCATCAGAAACTGGAGATCACCACGCAGTAATATCATTGACACTAAACGTGATGATGATGATGATGATGAGGATGGTGTAATATTTACGAAGTGTGATGTCGTGTGTCGTGTCTGAAAGCGAGCCCTGCACCATCATAATACAATGCATCCCTGGTGACCACTTCACCACCACCACCACCACCTCCACCACCACTCTCAGCTATAAGTGTAGGTATTGGGAGGCGTGCAGCTGCGCCCAACCAATTGCCCCGCAGCCACCCAGCCTCGGCCTCTCCATTGTGAAGTCAGCAGGGAATTGACTGATTGATATAATGGCGCCGCAACATGAATGAATGTATTAAACAGATAGCTTAAGAGATTGTCATTTAAGTATTGCATTCTCAGCCAGATGATGGAAATTTTGGATCCAAGAGAGAATTCAGTGACTATACTTTCGTTTCATTATCATGGAAAAATCACAGATGAAAAAAAAAATAACAAAAATAATTGCAACTCGAGTACACTTTCCTATTAACTATACTCTATCGTCAGTCTCACTTTGACCTTCAAGACTGTAAATCATATATACCTGTCCTTACACGTTTTCTTCAGTCAATATCAACGGCAATATCACCTTTGGACTCAAACTCATTCACACTTGTACATTATTTTAATGCATAAAACGTAAAAAAAAAAAAAAAAAAAAACATTTTTAGAGATATTTTGCTCACAATTACACTCATTACATAATTATAACCTCTACACACTGTACCACAATTGGAAAAAAGTAAAGCAGAAATAAAAAAAATAACACTTAGTATTATGAAGGATTTTGAATAAACACTATTAAACACCCAAATCCCCAAAGAAGCAAGCTTTCAGGGTCAGGTAGCCCTAGAGGTTACTTTTAAGGGTTGGCGAGTGAGGGGAGGTGAGCGGCGCGAGATCCACTAAGGTAAACACCCCCAACTAGGGCAACACATCAGGGTCGCCCCTCAGCTTCCCCGCATCGCCCGCACGCCCCTAAAAAGGCTGCTGTGGGGCTATGTGTAAGTTCTTGAAGGAGGAAGAAGAGGAGGAGGAGGAGGAGGAGGAGGAGGAGGAGGAGGAAACCAAACAACACCCTCCACCAGTCTTACTTACCCCTTAATACCACCTAACACTCCTCCCTCATGTTCTTACTCCCTCCTCCTCCTCCTCCTCCTCCTCCTCCTCCTCTTCATTTCTTTTGCCACCCTCTTCCTTCTCCCCTCATGCCACTCGCTGCCCTCGCATCTCCTCCTCCTCCTCCTCCTCCTCCTCCTGCCTTCTGCCAGACGCCACCTGCACCACTGGCTGCCTCGGGTGGTGATGAGGGGAAGTGGCGGGGAGGGAGGGAAGGAATATTGCTGTAATTGTATCGATCTGCAACGGAGTGGAGGTTGGGGGACTTCGCATGGACAGACGCATGGACAGACACTGTAGTTGACAGGGAAAAGAGAAATAGATAAGATGAAGCGTTATTAAGAAACATATATACAGATTTGTAGAAAAAAAAACCGTCTGATGGTAGCGGTGGTGGTGGTGACAGAAAATATAGACATAGATAAAAGAAAGCGTTACTAAGACATATACAAATCAAATACAGATCAGGAGAAAGAAACACATGGTATGGTGGTGGTGGTCGTGGTAATGGTGGTGGTGCTAGTTGTGATGGTGGTGGTAGTGGTGGTGGTGGTAGTAAATTCAAGTGCATTTCCCATTCAGCTGTGAGGCGAGAGGGAGGGAGGGAGGGATGGAGGAGGAGAAGGAGGAGGAGAAGGAGGAGGAGGAGGAGGAGGAGGAGGAGGAGGAGAAGGAGGAGGGTCTGTTCACACACAAACCTCGTAATCCTTTTTAGGCCTACGCTTTTTCTTGGACGTTTTTTCCACTTTAAGAGAAACTTAACAAACGCAGGAGGAAGAGGAGGCATACAGGTCCCAATGAAGGCCTGTGAATGGGTCTCGCCCCGGCCCTTGGGAACACCTCAACAGCACCACTCAAGAAGACTCGGCTGCTGACGAAGAGAAGGACGAGATCTTTGCCGGTAGATAATCTTGGGAGCACACACACACACACACGTAACCGTCCTTATTGCGTAGTTTATCGGAAAATTGTGCTATACACCAGCATGTCTTCAGCTTGGTAAGTAATCTTATTTGTGTAATCACTTCTCTGGGTCTCGTATTCCTCTTCCTGGTGCCTGTACACTCTAAGAATCTTTCCCTCAATTACTCGTACCCTTTCCCCATCTCCTCACTGCGTCATCTTCTAGCATCTCTTTAGTGGCTTTCTTGACCTCGGTTCATGTTGCTTCTCTCAGGCACTTTTTTTTTTCTCTCTCTCTCTCCTTTTCTTCCTTAATTCGTTAAGTTCTTCACGTTCCTCCTCTCCGGGTCGTCTTCTCAGGACCATATTCTAAAACACTTCTGCGCCGCACTTCCATTACTTTACATAGGCTGTAGTTGAAGTTAAATTAGTTTTGAAGATGTTCATAACTTACGGTTTTAGTGACAGATTGATAAATGGTCTACATCGTCATTAGAGAAACATTCTTGAGAACCCGGCTAATCATCTCTGATCTTTGAAAATAGTCGAGATGAGAGAGCAAAGCGATTCAAAACACGGACCTCAGTGCAGGGTGCAGCAGCAGAGGGGAGGCCAAGCAGTGGAGGCATCGGGCCGCTAGACACGCACACGGCGACCACAAAGCCGGGGTGTTGTGGGCCTGTGATCGCCGCCTGTAATCCCTTTACGCGGCAACAACAGGGAAGGCTCGAGGGGAGGGCTGCTCCGACCCGCACCACGCACCAGCCACACAGACAGGCAGACTGATGGACGTATACACACACACACACACACACACACACACACACACACACACACACACACACGGAAATACAAACGTAGATATACATGTTCTCATTCCGTAATGTTTGACTCTTATTCTGACAAATTCTAATATGTTCTACTGAAGGTTATCAGCGTTTTCAATGATGTTTTCATAATTCGTTATAATTAAAGAATCTACATTACTAACTTAAAAAAAATCATTGAAAATAACTCTAATGAGACAATAAAGCATTTATTTTACGAATACAAACAATAAACAAAGTTTAAGCTAGACACACAGACAGAACTTCCAACAGAATCGTAGCATCACAGTGTATAGGTCCTCGGCCTGTCTGACACGCTGCGGTGCTTGAGCAAACCCTCTTCTTTCTGGTGCTTGTTAAAAGCCAGCGTTGGCCTTTAATAACACTCGCAGCAGGAGGATTGAAGTCTCCTCGTTGTCCGCGTCGCCTGAGGCCTGTGTGGTTGTTAGCTAGTTGTGTGAACGAGTGAATGAGCGAGACTTGTGTGAGGCATGAATACGTGTATGAGTGAACGAGCTAGGCTTCAGTCATAAGTGTTAAGTGGAAGTGCGCGGCCTGGCGCCGGGAGATCACCTACCTCCAGCCTTCTGTTCACACCTTCTGTGAATAAACACCTGCACTGTTACCTGCGTTTCCTGTGCCCCTGCTGGTCAAGAGTCGAACATGGCGCAGTGAGTAGGATCAGGACAAGGCTGCAGTGGGTACGGCGCAGAATGGAGAAGCAGTTGGAGGCGCTGGCTGCCCTGCTAGCGCGACAGTCGGAGCAGAGTCAGGCTCTGCTAGCGCGACAGTCGGAGCAGAGTCAGGCTCGCGAGGAGCGTTTAACCCAGCTGCTGGAGAGAGTGGGGACACAAGCTCCCAGTCGCACCACGGCGAGCAATGAAGGCGAAACCACAGCCCGCAGCACGTCTACCCAGGGCGCGAGGTTCCCGACGTCCGCCACCATCATTCCTCACTTAACGGCGTCAGCATCTTTACGTGAGTTCGACACGTGGCGCCATAAGTTTGAAGGATACGTAACCCTCGCCAGGATAGACTGTCTCTCCCTGGCTGAGCAGAGGGCGGCACTCGCTGCTGTCCTAGACGACGAGTGGACCCGTACACTTCGCTACGGGATAAGCTTACCGAGAGACGCGGAGTTAAGAACCATCCTCGATGCAATGTGTGAGTACCTGCGAAGCCAGCGCAACATCATCATGGATAGAAGAGACTTCTACTCCCGCGTGCAAGAAACGCAAGAAGGTTTTGACGACTTTTTATGTGCTGTTAAGGAAATCGCCAATTTCTGTGACTTTTGCGACCAGTGCATAAACCATCAGCTGCGTGACAGAATTGTCGTTGGGACACGAGACGAAGTGGCTCTGAAACGCATGCTGGAAAACAAGAAACTCACCCTTGAAAACGCCATAGATATTTGCAGAGCATCAGAGAGCGCTAACCAGTGTAGTGCAGTACTAAGGGGCGGCTCTCACTCTTCGAGCCATGGTGTGAACGCTGTCTCGAACTACAGGAAGGGCAGTTTCGGGGGCTCAAGCCCCACGGGCTGTTATCGTTGTGGCAAAGATTGTCGCAGTGACAAAAGGGGATGCCAGGCAATAGATAAAGTGTGTCGTAACTGCGGGAAAAGAGGGCATTTTGCGAGTGTATGTCAGCAGACAGTGAGGAAACGACGAGGAGCTTCGAGGAGTTCCTCAACTGTCTCTCCTCATCGCGGTGCAGGCCCGAGGCGGGGAGCCAGTGCCAGTGTATACCAGCTCTTATCAGGCGTATACACAAAGACGGTGACGGCACGACCTGCGCCCCAGGTGCTCATTACCGCCACACATCCCGCTGGAAGAGACAAGATTACGTGGACTCCTGACTCTGGGGCCGAAACGACCGTTATTGGCCTCGACACGGCAACACTCCTTGGAATCCCGCCCTCCAGCTTGGCGCCCGCTGATGGTGATGGACTTTATGCTGCCGGTAATCACCCCCTCACCTGTGTAGGAACTTTCTCGTCGCACTTGCAACTGGGCGACAGGGAAGCTGAGACTGTTGTGAGCGTGGTGAAGGAGGTGAAGGGGGCGCTGCTTAGCTGGTACGATTCCATCGCTCTCGGAATCCTCCCCGAAGATTTTCCGGCTCAAATCCGACCGCTACGCAGGGAAGAACAGCACACCGGCAACAGCTCCATCAAGTACCCGACCGCCTCGCAGCCACCTCTATCTACGCCCACAGAAGTGATCAGCTGGCCTCATTCCTACGACCCAACGCCACAGCAGCGTGCGGGGCACGCTGCTGCTGTGATCAAGGCCTTTCCCAGCGTCTTCGAAGCAAAGGAAGGTTTACGTGCAATGGCTGGTGGATCCATGGCCATCGAGTTGACAGACGACGCTCGACCCTTCGCCGTAACAGCATCTCGTACAATCCCTTACAATTGGCGTGAAGAAATTAAGAGCCAGTTGGAAGAGCTGCTTAACAAGGGAATCATCGAGAGTGTGGACTACCCTACGGCATGGTGCCACCCCATCGTGCCTGTCCCAAAAAAGACATCTGGTGTAAGGCTGTGTGTTGACCTGACACGACTCAACCGTTACGTGAAGAGGCCCGTGTATCCAGTGCGCTCACCTCATGACGCCATCGCCTCGATCGGGACCGGAGCAGTTTGGTTCACCACTCTTGATGCCAAGATGGGGTATTTTCAAGTCCCCATTAGAGAAGAAGACCAGGATTTAACCTGCTTCATAACACCTTGGGGTCGGTACAAGTTTCGGCGAGCGGTTATGGGTCTCGTCTCGTCTGGAGACGAGTATAACCGTCGAGGAGACCAAGCTCTCGGCGACATACCTAACACCATCAAGATCGTGGACGACATCCTGGCCTATGACTCCACCTACAGTGCGCACTTAGCCCATGTCATTCAGATTGTGCGGCGGTGTGACCAGCACGGCATCACTCTCAACCCACAGAAGTTTACATTCGCGGAAAGAGTGGTAGATTACTGTGGTTACTCTGTTTCTGGACAAGGCTACACGACAGACTCAAAGAAAGTTAAGGCAATCTCTGACTTCCCACGACCACAGCACATCACCGACTTACGATCATTCATGGGTCTTACAAACCAGCTTGGAAGCTTTTCTCCTGCTGTGGCTGCAGCTGCACAACCCCTCAGAGATCTCTTACGCCCGAAGAACAGTTGGTGCTGGTCTCCTAACCATGAAGAGGCGTTTGAGAAGGTGAAACAGTGTCTCGTCAGCCCACCTGTCTTGGCATACTTCGACCCATCATTACCAACGATGCTACAGACTGACGCCTCAAGGATGCACGGATTTGGATTCGTTCTCCTGCAGAAGCACAGTGACCAGTGGAAGATGGTGCAATGCGGGTCAAGATTTGTTACAGACACAGAGAGCCGCTATGCAGTAATAGAGTTGGAAATGGCTGCAATCGTCTGGGCAGTCAGGAAATGTGGCACCTACCTGAAAGGACTCCCTCACTTCGATCTAGTGCTCGACCACCGCCCGCTGATACCTCTCCTCAATAGCAAGTTGTTGGGAGAAATAGAGAACCTGCGGCTGCAGCGCATGAGGGAGAAGCTTGCTCAGTATTCTTTCACAGCAAGCTGGCAAAAGGGATCGACACACTGTGTGCCCGACGCCCTCTCACGTGCTCCAGTACAGGACCCAGTGGAGGAAGAGGATGCTGCTACTTCTGGTGACCTCGACCCTCTCCACTCAGCGGTCATCTCAGCGTTATCTGCCACCAATGAGGACGGCGTCCGCTTAGCACCACTCCAGGATCAGACTGTGGAAATGGTACGTGCCGCAGCAGCAAGAGACGGGGAGTACTGCTTGCTCAAGAACGTCATCATCGAGGGCTTCCCTGATCATTGCCACGACCTCGATCACCGCTTGCGTACGTACTGGCCGGTGCGCAGTCTGCTGGCCGTAGACGACGACCTGGTGGTTTACGGGCCGAGGCTTCTTATTCCTCACAGCCTCCGCCGAGAAACACTAGAGCGACTCCATGACAGTCATCAGGGGATGGAGCGCACCAAGCGACGGGCCCGACAAACGGTGTACTGGCCTGGTATGGACAGAGACGTTGAGAACGTCGTTTCTGGATGCTCACTATGCCGTCCACTCCTACCAAGCCAAGCCAACGAACCTCTCTGGCAGGACACGGACACACCCAGCAGGGTGTTTGAGTCAGTTTCTGCAGACTACTTCCACGCAGCAGGCCGTACATACCTCGTGTATGTAGATCGCTTGTCTGGGTGGCCTCACGTGTCTGCATGCTCACGTCCAGCATCGGCTGATCAGCTCGTTCGTGTCCTTCGGGGTGTGTTCGCCGACACGGGCGTGCCTGTTCTCCTGAGGACTGACGGTGGACCGCAGTTCACTTCTTCATCGGTACGGCGCTTCCTGGCTCGATGGGGGGTGGAGCATCGTGTATCTTCACCTCATTATCCACGCTCCAATGGTCACGCCGAGGCAGCGGTCAAGTCCGTGAAGAAGCTGATCCTCACGACCACACAGCAGGGACACCTGGACGAGGATGCGTTCGCTCGCGGGTTGCTGGAACTGCGCAACACTCCGAGGGCGGAAGGGCGATCACCAGCACAAGTCCTCTTCGGTCATCCTATGAGGTCCTGTGTCCCGGCTCATCATCGCTCATACGCTCAGCAGTGGCAGCGCGCTGCTGATGAGTGCGACGCCAAGGCAGAGCGACTGAGGAAGAAAGCGAAACTTCGCCACGACGCGTCCGCCCGTACTCTTCCTCTCCTGCACCTCGGTGGCCACGTCGACGTTCAAGATCACACGACAGGCCTCTGGGATCGCCTGGGTGTCATCGTGGCTGTTGGGCGAAGGAGAGACTACCTCATCAAGATGGGCAGCGGTCGCGTGATGTGGCGTAATAGAAGACACCTACGCCCACACAGACCTCTTGCTCCCCTTCCTGTCGAGCAGCACACCGCTCATGGCGGTGCAGCGCTTCAGCATCAGGGTCACGAGGAACACCACCATCCCGGCAGCCCGGAGCATCAGGGTAACGGGGTACACCGTGGCCGAGAGCAACCAGAGCGTCGAAGCAGCCGACAGCGTAGGGAGCCGAGACGACTGCAGGTGCGGTGGCACCGTAGCACCTACGATTAGTCGTACGTGTTCATTGTACGCTGTGTTTGTTTTGTGTATATGTACCGTGTTTTCTGTACTTCAATCATTGTAACTTTGTTTCATGTGTTACGGTAGCCATAACAAAGATAAGGAATCTTCCTTATGTCTCGGGGGAGGTGTGTGGTTGTTAGCTAGTTGTGTGAACGAGTGAATGAGCGAGACTTGTGTGAGGCATGAATACGTGTATGAGTGAACGAGCTAGGCTTCAGTCATAAGTGTTAAGTGGAAGTGCGCGGCCTGGCGCCGGGAGATCACCTACCTCCAGCCTTCTGTTCACACCTTCTGTGAATAAACACCTGCACTGTTACCTGCGTTTCCTGTGCCCCTGCTGGTCAAGAGTCGAACAAGGCCTACCGTCCCTCAAAAGCACGGGTAAAAAAAGGCACCGGGGGCAGAGCACAGGGTCGTGGGAACAGCTGCCGCCCCGAATGTCACTTGTCCTGCCTTGCCCCTAAACACCGTGACGACGACTCTGGCGCCTCCATTACACAGCTGTCCAAGTGCTTTCCTGCCGAAGGTGTGGTGAGAGTTTGCCGATAACCCAAGAGTCCTGATGGGGGGTGGTGGGAGGGACGAAGGTGAGGGAGTGTGTGAGAGAGGTAAGAGATGACTTCCGGATCACCTGACAGTTAAATACACGAGAAAGAAGCGAGTCATAAGATTTGTTATATAAGGAAAGCCTTAATGATTTGTACAAGAGGATATTTTGCACTAATCCATGTCACAAAAATAAGTAGTCAGTAGTTGATAAATGCAAGATTTGTTTTACGTGGACAGTCTTGAATGAAGTTATAAATGTGTCATTACCACCACGCCAGTCACCACTAAGCCACACTTCCACTGCAGTAAGCTGCCACCTCATCACCATTATACTAAAGGGCCTCACCGCAACACAACACTCCCACCCCCACTCGCCTCCCCATACCAGCAGCCGACCACCGTTCCAACCACAACAAAACATCTACTGCCGCAACACACACACACACACACACACACTACCGGGATTACTGATATTATCATTTGTCTAGTACCGGTATATATTTAAACTCAGTATATGTATTTTTAACATTTGCCAGCAGATTTAACAATTTATATACTCACATAATTAGCAATGAACCTGTACACTGTAAGTAATCTCCCCTTAAACGCAGCCTCATTATAACGCACACAATCGTCATCAACATTAAAAACGACAACTTCTTTTTAACCTTCACACTCTTTATAGCAAAATATTTAGGCTCCATGTTTTGTTCTCCCTTCGAGACCATTTGTAAAAGGCTCGATTTTTTTTTTTTTTTTTTTACTGATTATGCAGAATCTTTGTTCAGCTTTGCCTTGAATTGTGAAAAAAAAAATAATAATTGAAAGACAATATAATTATCCTAAGATCTTAAGTGTAAGAGAGAAAATGACGAAAGGTTTGTGAGCTTTAAAATTAGGTAAAAGAAAATGAATGAGTGAAAGGATATTATTTTGCAGTCAGAGAGAGAGAGAGAGAGAGAGAGAGAGAGAGAGAGAGAGAGAGAGAGAGAGAGAGAGAGAGAGAGAGAGAGAGAGAGAGAGAGAGAGAGAGAGAGAATGACCACCACAGTCTTCACCATCACTCACCATAACAATAGCAGTGACCCACCTCAAACCGCTAGTGACCACTCGCTGCCCCACACTCCTCCACACCCAACGGCCCCTCACCACCCGCGCACGCCCCCACCTTCCCCGCGCCAGACCCCACGCCCGCCACCTGACGTCGCGGGGCGTTATGGTCTCGCAGCCAAACGGTTGACGAGGACGTGGCGTTGCGGGGGGCGGATGAAGCAGAAACGGCCGATGGATTTCTAGCATTTTTTTTTTTCGTTTTTTGTTTTTCTGTTGGTCTTTTCGCGGAAGGTTTAAATGAAATATGAAGCACTTTCCTTCCCCTCTTCAAAAATGTTAAGAAAAATAGGAGGTGTTGTGTGTGTGTGTGTGTGTGTGTGTGTGTGTGTGTGTGTGTGTGTGTGTGTGTGTGTGTGTGTGTGTGTGTGTGTGTGTGTGTGTGTGTGTGTGTGTGCATGTCTGTGCGTGCGTAAGGGGTGTGTGGACGTGTGCGTGCATCAGTACGTGCCTACAGTGTCAGGTGTTATCGCTTGAGAAGAAACACTTGCGCTTAATGTAATTTATTAGCGACAGGTAACCTCGGCCCGCCAGTGACCCGTGCTGCCCTGGCCACGCTCCCTTCTCTCTCTCTCTCTCTCTCTCTCTCTCTCTCTCTCTCTCTCTCTCTCTCTCTCTATCCATACTCAGACTACGCATTTTCTTCTCTATTCTTCCCTCCACACTCTCCTCTCCATCAGTCTCCACCTCTATCTACATCTCAGCTCTTCTACCTTCGCTTCACTCTCCGTCTTTTCCTCTCCTGCCACATCCTCTCCCATTTATGATATTCTCTTCCCCTTCCATTCTCTTTTATCTTCCTCTTACCTCTCCTAAAACTTTGTCCTCTATTCTAGCACTCCTCCCCATCCTCCCCCACATGCTCCCTTTCCTTCTCCCTTCCATTTTCTTCTCTCGTCTTAAGCGCCTTCTTCTTTATTCGATATTTCATTACTTCCCTTCTCCCCTTTTTCTAAACATTCTCTTTTCCCTCAAACGTTCTGCTTTTCCACTTTTTTCTTGCTTACTTCCTTCCTTCTTCGATATTTAATTACTTCTTTTTTTTACCCTCCTTAGACATCCTCAGTTCTCTCTCTTGCTTTCTTTCCTTCCTTACCTACTTCTCCCCCTCTTATCCCGACACATACTCGTACACAAACACACTCTCTCTCTCTCTTTCTCATTCCCCAAT
>NC_087177.1:12854308-12881808 GCF_035594125.1 Scylla paramamosain
GAAAAAAAAAACATCACGACGCCCACAAAAGATCGGGGCAACAAACCTTCTCGTAATTGACTAAGCTTGCTATAAAGAATTCTTTCATTGTTGGGAAAGAGAAGAAAAACTCGCATATGTAAGTACGCGACCCTGCATGTGTGTGTGTGTGTGTGTGTGTGTGTGTACGCGCCGGCGCACTTCTCAACCCTAACGCCAGCACGCCCGCGCCTCCTGGGAGCAAGAACAACTTCCTGGGTGTGGGCGTGTGTGAGGGGCTCGTTGAGTCTCTCCGTGAATCACACGGCGGGGACACAAGGACTGCTTCATGAACCTTGAACAACAGTCGCCTTAATGAGAGAGGAGGCGTGGGTGGGAGGGGGCAGCTCCTCCCTCGGCGTGGTGGGGGAGGAGGCCCATTTGATATCCGAGGCACTTGACACGGCTCTATTTTGACATCCAGTCCCCCTCAGAGCAGAGTCTATATTTCAACAGCTGTGCAGGCAGTGTGCTGGTTGGCCCCTGGTGCAGCGGTCTGGCGAGGGTCATGCCCCAGGGACGCTCCGCTAGGCCCTTGGCAGCCCACGCCAGGCACATTAGGTCAAGGCCGCCCCCACGTGATGGATGCTGCAGAGACGAACGCCTTGGGGAGGAACATCTGTCGCTTTCTGCAAACCCAAGACACTAAACTAAGATTTATATGAATATCAGTGACTCATGAGGGTCTGAAGAGTACTTGTGGTGGGAATGCAGTATGTAAGACTTGACATCACTGCTAAGAACGTTCTAAATGCGTATAGTTTTATACGGCCTCTTTGAAAGATTTGTACGTAAGAATATGGTCTTAACTTCGCTTACAATAATATCACTCATTTCCTTTCTCATCCCCTGAGTTTGAAGTAACAGTTGAGATAGTATGAAGGTGCCCATCATGTATATAATGTTTCCTCACATGATATTACAATGAAATCTGGAGCTATCTACGTCTCTGAACTACAACGCTTCATGATCACTTTCCCAATTTATACTATCAAACCAGCAACATAAAACGCACCCTCGCTATTAATATTTACTATGAACACGAACAGCAAGATAGAAAAAAGAAATAATAAAAAAAAGTGGTAGTATATCTCGTGACTTGACATCCACGTGGACAGCAGCGAAGCAACACTTGTGGGGTACACGGAGCGCCATCCCAAGCAACACACCCACCACCACCTCCTGCAGAGAACACGTGCGCCGAACACTTGTAGTCGGTTCACGAAGCACCGCTATGATGTATGCTTACGTGAAATGAACACCTGACACGGACCTTTCTGAGCCCCATGCAGCGTTACATGTAAAATGATTGATGGTGGGTCACAAAGGCGCCATCTTGTGTTATACTGCAGTGATGGTAGTAATGGTGGTGGTAATAGTGGTGGTGATGGTGGTAGTGGTAGTGGTAAGGCAGTGGTGGTGGTAATGGTGGTGGTAATGGTGGTGGTGATGGTGGCGGTGGTAGTGGTGGTGGTGGTAAGGCAGACTGAAAAAGGTATGAATTGATTACTTTTGTTGAGTGAATAAGATTGTAATAGAGACTATGATTATAATGACGGTAGTGATGGTGGTAGTGATGTTGGTAGTTTTGGTGGTGAAGACGGTGGTGGTGGTGGTGGTGGTGGCAGCGGCGGCGGTGGTAAGGCAAACTGAAAAACGTACGGAATAATTAGTTTTGTTGAGTGGATAAGGTTGTAATTATAAAGGTTAATTAATGATGGCAGTGGTGGTGGTGGTGGTGGTGGTGGTAGTGATGATGATGATGATGATAGTAGTGGTGGTGGTGGTGGTGGTGGTAATGCCGATGACGGTGATGAAACAGGCACGTAATGGCAATGACGTGTGGATGATAGTGATGAAGTGGTTGCTAATTAATGAACTGGTGGTGGTGGCGGTGGTGGTGGCAGTGGTGGTGACGGAGAGAAGAGCCTCTTGCAGTAATATTTATCCTAGTGATGACGACTCTAATACTGCATATTTAGTGATGGTGGCGGTAGTGGAGACTGCATTAGTGGCACAGACATTCAAGATATTAAAGATAGTAGAGTTGGTGGGGGTTAAGTGAGAGCAGTGTTAGTAGGAGAAGTAGTGGTAGTAACTGTAGTAGTAGTAGTAACAGGAGCATCAGTCAGTCAGCAGCTGCATCAGTGTACAGCGGCTGTAGTGTATACCAGTGTTGTGATATCCGTGCCAGGCTTCCCCTTATAATCTCATCATGTCCCTATCGCGTCTCCCTTTCAAGAATTCACAAAATTGTGTTTATTATGTAAATGCGACCCGCAGTGAGTGGGGGAAGAGGGAGAGAGGAGGAGGAAGGGTGAGAGGGGGAGAGGCTGCTGAGTTTATGACCCCTTCAGCCCCCGAGTCATTATTTACGAGCGGGGCGTTGCAAAGCTCAGCCAACTCACCCTTGCAATTGCAGAGGGGAAAAGGTGAAAAGATCTCCCGGTGAGGGGGTTACCTAAGGGCCGCATTGACCCTTCCTCTTTTACGAGTTCCGTCCCTAGAATCGGCCGGCGAGTGGCGATAAAGGCGAACCACGATAAAGCCGGGCACTGCAATAACGCGGCAATCAGGGCACCATTAGCGCCAGGTGCCCGGCCCTCCCACGTCCATCACGGCGGCTGTGGCACTTTATGTCTCTAATCCACGTTACATCTCCCCGCGACAGACGCTCAGCCGGTCATTTCGGTCGCCGCGTTCAAGCCAAGACCACCAAATACACCTTTCTCTCTCTGGGTCTCTGTGGCGGTGAGACTCTAGGTGTGGGAGACTCTCAGCATCACCCAACACCTGCTGAGGGCGTGAGAAGTTTCCCCGATGCCCGCCACGCCCACCACACCCGTCAGCACCCACTCTTAGGCTGCGTGTGTGAGAATCCTGCTTCTTCGTGGCTTAGGGACAATCAGGCGAGTATTGTAGGGGTGTTAGGTGATGGGAGGAGGAGGCTACGAGAGAGAGAGAGAGAGAGAGAGAGAGAGAGAGAGAGAGCGACGATGGTAATGAGAGAAATGTATTTAAAAGTGGTGAGTGACGGCTGTAGTTTAAGATATTTAAAGTAAAACGTATGAGATGTACCTTGGCAATGATGATGGTGGTGGTGAGTGAGTGAAGGTAATCAAAGACAGTGATGAGTGGAATAACGAAAACAAAAGAGGAAGAGAAAGAATGAGTGGAAGAGAAGAGCAACTGCAACACATAAGGTGGAAAGTAACTAAAGGAAGGAAGGGAAGGGAAGGGAAGGGAAGGGAGGCAGTGGAGAGAAAGGGTGGAGGTAAGAAAGGGAGGAGTCGGTGTGGGGCGGAAGTCTTACCCTTGTTCTATGAAAAGACATCCAGGAAAAATGGGAAAAAATAAAGAACAAAACAGAGTCTGGGTGTTTTTTTTTTTTTTTTTTTTTTTTGCAGACTTCTCATTTCCGAGGAGGTGAGGAATGGTAAGACTTGACGGCAGATTTAAAGACGAGAACGAGGCAAGAAAGGGAGAGAGAGACGGAGACAGACAGACAGACAGTGACCAAACACACATACGGACAGAGAGACAATGAAAATCAAACATTAACACAGAGAGAGAGAGAGAGAGAGAGAGAGAGAGAGAGAGAGAGAGAGAGAGAGAGAGAGAGAGAGAGAGAGAGAGAGAGAGAGAGAGAGAGAGAGAATCGCTAACCAGCCAACCAACCTTGCGACTAAAAAGTTACAAAACAGTACAGAAATAAAACGATACACAAGGCGATCGCGTGGGTCTCACAGAGCAGCGGTATAAAAATGCAATCCGCTATCGAAGCCTCGACTGGCGATCCGGGAGAGGCGGTGATGGTCACGACTTCCTTTGTGGCGCCTCCAACCATTGTCGGGGGCGGCGGCGGCGGTGATGATTGCCTGTCTTAAAACTGCCTTTCCTTCCCTTCCCTTCCCTTCCCTTCCCTTCCCTTCCCTTCCCTTTCCTTCCATTCCCTTCCTCGCGGCCTTCACAAGCACAAACACAAGCACAATAGTTTCGCTCCACTGAGAATTAGTAAGCTCGTATTGTTTATTTTCTCGACTTTTTTTTTACCGATAGTGTTGAAAGGTTACGGAGGAGGGAATATAAGGGCACGAGGGAGGTGGTGAAGGAGCAAGGCGGAGCGCAGGAAGGCTAAATGCACAGGATCCCTTTACAAAGGTTCAGATTATTTCGATAGGATCCCAGGCCGCTGGCGACACGCACGATCGCCTTTTGTTAGGAGAGAAAAGCGATCCTTTACCCCCTTGGCTGACACTTTTATGTAGTGATGAAACACATACCAACTCCTCCTTTTTCACCTCCTCTCCTCCTACTGCTACTCCTTTTCCTCCTCCTCCTGGGATTGTATACGAGTGGAAGTAAAGAAATCCTGAGCCTATATTTTATGTGGGTGTTTACGACCAATATCTTAACACAGAAACGAGGCTTGGCACGCCCTAGCCGGTTCTTATGGTTCGAGTATTGGGGAAATGTGTGGGTCTCGTGCTCCTGCTGCTGGTGTTGCTGCTGCTGCTGTACCCGTGACATCAGTGGCACCTCAGGGTATAACTCTGTGACCCACTGTGTTTATCGGTTCAATTATACGTGGGGTTTTGCCTCAAGGTATTGCGTCTATTGTTGATGTGACTGGGTGGGATTTAGGAGGTATCTTTAGGTTTCGTAGTGTGTTCATATGGTGGTTATTATTATTGTCGTTTCTTCTATTTCTGTACTTCTGCGCTGTTCCTAGTTATTGTTTTAACTGTCTGTGGGTTTGGTTCTTAAAATTCTGTTCATCTTTGCTATGATGGGAGAGAATTTAGGAATTAAGGGGTATCTTGTAATACGTTTAAAAGCAGTTCATACTATACTACCAATGCTATACATCCATTCATTCATCTGTCCATCTATCTATTTATCTATGTCTGTCTAATTATCCATACGTCTACTTACCTACGTATAATTACTACTGTCACTCCTACTATCCACCCATTCATCCAGTTATCTAACCTCACTACTACTACCACTACTACTACCACTACTACTACTACTACTACACACTCATCAAAACAGCCACACTAACGCAACCTCAAGCTGACATTTCCCTCAGTCTTAACACACGTCAGTCCTGGCCACTCCCAACGCACCACCCTCACCACCCTCACCTTCCACCCTCATCTGACATTTTAACGACACCCCCGCCCCTCCCTCGCGGCTGCACGAATCACATACCTGCACGTTGCACTGGAAAGACACAAGAATATGAAGGTTAAGCGAGAACAAGGGAAGAGCAAGTGGAGTTGTGCCATATTGTTCATGGTAGATGATGTGATGTTGTTAGTGTGTGGTGTGTGGTGAGTAGCAGGGGCTGTAGGGTTGTTTTTTTGTTGTTGTTGTTGTTGGTAGTGGTGGTGGTGGTGGTGGTGATTATGTCGTAATTATATGATGATGATGATAATGGTAATAATAATAATAATAATAATAATAATAATAATAATAATGATAATAATAATAATACAGAAGAAAAAGAACAAGAACAAAAACACGAAATGAAGAAAAAGAAAAAAAAACAATAAGAAAAGATAAGAACAAAAACAAAAAAGAAAAAGAAAAAAACAAGAAAGCCAAAAGCAAAAACAACAACGTAAGTTAAAAACGCAAGAAATGAATCCCCACAAAAAAAAAAAGAAAAGAAAAAGAAGAAGAAATATTCAACCAATAAAAACACAACAGGAGTCCCCTCATTACCTTCTCAGCCCGCCCATCTCCTGTTAACATCACACAAATCCCACAGCCCTGTCTTCCCTTCACCCTTCCTCCACTCGCGCAGTTCTCAACACGACCCTAGCCCTGCACCCCATCCACACCTTATCCACACCCATCTTCCCCCTATCAGCTTCCTATCAGCCCTACACCAAGACGGGAGGGATTCACCGTTCCTAACTGCCTCATATACAACTGTGTTATCTTCTCTTATATTCCGCCACAACACATCACCGTCACACTACGTATACTACACCGCTCCTTTATCTTCGCCGCCTGACCGTCTACACCTACAACTACACCCGCGGCGGTCTGGTGTTGATAGATGGGTGTGTATTATCTACTGGTACACTTCTTGACCACTACACCTGATACAGTTTATTTGCTACATATATACAATGCACTATTACATCACATCCGCAATGCAGTTCTACACTACCATTCTCTCTCTCTCTCTCTCTCTCTCTCTCTCTCTCTCTCTCTCTCTCTCTCTCTCTCTCTCTCTCTCTCTCTCTCTCTCTCTCTCTCCTCTCAGGGACAGGTTGCTGGTTGCTGCTGCCGCTGCTGCTATCTATGCCGCCCAAGCATGACCGCCCACCATTGAGAGAGTGGGCGTGTGTGGGCGTCGGCCGACCATCATTATTACGCTTCCTTCTGCCCCTTTGTTCTACTGCGGGTGCGGGCGTGACCTGACAGGGAGGGGCAGGGGGTAGCGACAACTTTTCACAATGCTTCGTCTCTCGCGCTGCCGTAATGCTCCGAAATAAGCAGATTGGAGCGTTTCCCGCATATAATTTCCATCTCCAAGATTGGCAGGCGGGATGACGGGGCTGAGAGAGCTGGAGGAGGAGGAGGGAAGGTCTTGGACGGGTATAGGTGGGTGGAGGGACGGGTGGAGGGAGGGGTGGAGGGAGAGGTGGAGGGTGTCGCGTGCCTGGTGGTGGAATTACGGTGTGATCGTCGCCACCAGGCACAGGAGGTGGACGGGGAAGTGGCGGCAGCGGCTCCACAGACTCAGAGGGGCAGAAATACCTATCATTAGAACCGCAGGTGTGATTACAGGTGAGCTTAGGTCCCGCCGCTGCTGCCTGTCTCCCTTACCTGCCTACCTGCCTACCATTCCTCTTCCTCTTTCCCCTCCCCTCTCTCTCTCTCTCCTCCCCCGCCTCCTCCTCCTCCTGCTGCTCTACCCTCCACCGTGTCATTAAAGTGGGACTGCTGGGTGGACTATGGGTTTCTAGGTGACTTATAGGGCTGTGGGTGGAATGTGGGTCTCCTATGGGTGGTGTGGGTAAGGTCAAGGTGGATGTTGAGTTTACGTTTGGTGGATAAGAAGGAATAAGAGTAATTTCTAAGTGTGGGTATCTGATTTACTACTAAGCTATGCAATGTCTGTCTGTCTGTGTGTGTGTCTTGATTTCGCTGTTTATTGTGCGTCTGTTCGTCTATCTGCCTATGTCTTGCTTTCTTTTTTTCTGCATTTCTTCGGTCTCTCTCTCTCTCTCTCTCTCTCTCTCTCTCTCTCTCTCTCTCTCTCTCTCTCTCTCTCTCTCTCTCTCTTTCCACGAATAAACCTAATCGAAGAAAGAATTCCCTTGTTTCCCTTACCCTCCCCCTCCCACAGCTCCTCCTCCGCCAGGTAATCAATACACCTGGCAATTACGCAAATGAGTGAAGGCGGTGGGCGGAGCGGGGCGGGCGTCGGGCTGGTGGGCGGCGTGTGGCCAGCCGCGTCTAAGGGTTGCCAGCTGACCCACGAGGCACCGAAGAAAGGACCCACAAAAAATTCCTGATCCACGTGGCGGCCGCTGGTCAGTTGGGAAGGGGGAGGGAGAAGGGAGGGCAAGGGGGCTAAAGGGGAGAAGGAAGGGAAGGTGGTCCTCTCCCGTATAAGTGAATGGAGGTCCTTAGGTGGTGGTGAAAATCTCTTGAGTTATTGAGTGTTTTATGTTATTCTGGTGGTGGTGGTGGTGGTGGTGGTGGTGGTTGGTGGTGGTGGTGGTGATGGTGGTGGTTATTGAAAGTTACGAGTGTACTGGTGTCAATATTGTGTGAGTTAGTAAGGACAATAAGAACGAGAGAGAGAGAGAGAGAGAGAGAGAGAGAGAGAGAGAGAGAGAGAGAGAGAGAGAGAGAGAGAGAGAGAGAGAGAGAGAGAGAGAGAGAATGCAGACTTGCGTGTACAAGTAAATTCTTAAATGGAAGTGGCAGTAACACCGGCGGCAGTGGCGGTGGAGATGGTGGAGATGGTGGAGATGGTGGTGATGGTGGTGATGGTGGTAGCTGTGATGGAGATGGTGATAGTAATGGTAAAAGTAGCAATTATGGCGGTGGATGATGAACTATAGGAGACATGGTGGTGGTGGTGGTGGTGTTCTTGTGTATTTAGTGAGGGACGGTATTAGTAGTAGTAGTGTAGTGTTGATGGTCTATGAAGAATTACAAAGCAACGGAAACAGCAACAGACCTTTAGTTCCATCCTGTGTTATTTGATGCCACAACTTGACTGGGAAAAGCATTAATCATATAACAAAAGAGGAGTATCAAGACGCCTGCAGTAACTGACCACGTTTTTTTCTTTTTTTGTTTTTCCCTAGTTTTTTTTCTTTTTTTAGAAGCAGCAAGTCAAATGGCCTTTTTTTAAACCTCTCTCTCTCTCTCTCTCTCTCTCTCTCTCTCTCTCTCTCTCTCTCTCTCTCTCTCTCCCCACCTTCTTTGCGTTTTCAGCTTTTCTCTTTTACCTGTAAAATAATAATCATCATCATTCAAGATATGATTCTACAGGGCAAGGCTAGGGTGGTGGTGATTGTGGTCAGAGTACTGATAGCAACAAAGGTGGCAGGGACTGTGGCGGAGGCGAGGGCAAGCCGGTCACACACACACGCAGCCGGCCAGCCCACGCAGCAGTGTTGAGGCGTGTTAATGCGAGTCGCACGTTAGTAATGAAGTGGTGGCAGGAGGACCCCGCCCCCCACGTGATGTATGGTCGCCTCGTCACGCCCCGCACACCCACAGGAATTCGACGGGAAAGCCCCACGAGGACGGGAGGACGAGAGGACACACACACACACACACACACACACACACACACACACACACACACACACACACACACACACCCGCGCGCGCATATATGAAGTTCAATGACCACAGTTTACAATGCAAAGCAGTAATAACTAGACAAAAATGATCATTAAGAAAATAGATCACTTACAAATTGCTTAAATAATACAACTCTAGTCCATGCAGCATAATTATCTCATAGGGTAGGTTAAGTTGTTAGGTGAGGTAGGTAAGGTAAGGTAAGATAGATTTAGTTAGGTCACACACACACACACACACACACACACACACACACACACAGGCACTCCCTTCTCTTCTCTTCTCTTCTCTTCTCTTCTCTTCTCTTCCCTTCCGTTCCCTCACTGTGCCTACACTAAACGCCTTTACAGACATACCAGTACAGGAGAGGGAACAAGTGTAGGGATGCGGATGCGGGAGAGAGAGGAATATGTTTTTTCATGCAAATACCCCTTTGAAGAATATCATTTACACCTCATTCACACTTTTCTATGCAGCTTTGTGTAAGAAGGCAGTGTGTAGGGTGCGGGGGCCTCTCAAACACACTCTAACGAGGTTCTAATGAGGCGTATCAAGGTGAGGTCTCTCGGTCGCTCTTCTCTCTCCCTCTCCCTCTTTCTCTCTTTCCGATGATTGACGGAAGGGTTAATCGGCCGGGTTACGACGAGACCAAGAATCTTAATGTATAGTTTATGGCCTGCACGTCAATCACCGGCTTCCAAACGACTTCATGTTGGGAGTTGGACTAATGTTGGTTCGGTCCCTCCTCCTCCTCCTCCTCCTCCTCCTCCTCCTCCTCCTCCTCCTCCTCCTCCTCACCTTCCTCCTCCGCCTCCTTCTCCTCTTCATCAGCATTCAAGTTCCTTTTCATTTTCCGCCGTCGTCGCCGCCGCCGCCGCCGTCTCTCTCTCTCTCTCTCTCTCTCTCTCTCTCTCTCTCTCTCTCTCTCTCTCTCTCTCTCTCTCTCTCTCTCTCTCTCCTTTTCTCTTCTGCTGTGTTTGGTAATAGTCTAGGTGTGTGTGTGTGTGTGTGTGTGTGTGTGTGTGTGTGTGTGTGTGTTAGACCACAAACATCTGACAACACATTACAAACAAACAACAACCTACAACACACACAAATACGCGCGCACACACACACACACACACACACACACAATCATATACGTATCCATCCACCAACCCACTTCAAGAAAAGATAAACGAGGTTACGTCAGGTCAGATTAGGTCAGGCCAGGTTAGGTCAAAATTCCCGTGACTCAATACACCGTGACCTGCTTTCCTTTCCTCCCCTTCAGCGCCTCCAGCCACAATCCGTCAACACCACGACCACTACCACCACCACCACCACCCTCAAGGCGCATTCCAAGCCGTCATTCAGTCTTCCACCCTTTTTCTTCCTACGTGATGAAAAGCTGGTTAATCACACGAGAGAGAGAGAGAGAGAGAGAGAGAGAGAGAGAGAGAGAGAGAGAGAGAGAGAGAGAGAGAGAGAGAGAGAGAGAGAGAATCTTACGATAATAAATATAGTGTAAGTACTTTGAAACTTTAACCAGTCTTTCAGTACGTAAGATAGAAGGAAGGAGGAAGGATAAAGAAAAAAATAAAAGAAAAATAAAAGGAAAGATGGTAGGAGAGAGGAGAGGAAGGAGGATGACAATACACTAACAACTTTGAAATTTTCCTATCCCGAATCACGTCTAGACACAACACCACAGATTGAAAACAAATACAATACTTACTTAAACAATTTACGGACGAATATACGTAACGAAAAAAAAAAAAAAGTGAGTGGGAAGGAGGAGGAGAAAAAGCAAGAGAGTTCAGTCATGAAAGAAAGTCTAAGGAAGAGAGAGAGAGAGAGAAAGGGGCAAAAGGAATGAACTACTTAACGACTACTCTTGCTGTCACTCAGGTCTCCAAAACTCCTTGAAACATGCACCAGATTATTTCGTTAAGCTTAAGGGGAAACCACAACAAAGAAAGAAGTTAACGGTGGCTAGATCAGTTAATATTTCTCTCTCTCCCTCTCTCTCTCCCTCCCTCCCTCTCTCGCACGCGCCACAAAATATTCAGTACATCAATAACAGCTGCTTGAAGAGAAAATTGGAGGAGATAATGATGATGATTCCTGAGTGTAAGGTAAGAATATTTCAACCTTGTGTTTATCTGTGAGGATGAAAATCTTTGCCACTTCCACGTTTACCTCTCTCTCTCCCTCTCTCTCTCTCTCTCTCTCTCTCTCTCTCTCTCTCTCTCTGTTCTCGGTTTTCACTTTTTTTTTGCTATTTTCACTGTTATTTTTTTTATTTTCATCCTCCTCAATCTTCTCTCTCCCTCTGTCTTCATGGTTGTCCTCGTCCTCCTCCACTGCTATTCTTTCTCTTCCTTTCGTTCTTCTCCTCTACAGTTTTTCTTATCTGTCCTTTCTGCCTCCTTCTCCTACTCGTTCTCCTCCTTAGCAACCTCTTTCCATCTCTTCTATTTTCTTACTTCTCCTTTCTTTTTATCCTCCTATTCTTTCTCCTTCTCCTTCACCCCTTTCTCCCACAGTCTTGTAATATTTTCTCTGTTTCCTCTTTCACATATTTTCACCTTTCTTCACTTCCTCCATAGCTTCATTTATCCTCGTAACCCTCCTCCTCCTCCTCATCCTCCTCCTCCTCCTCCTCCTCCTCCTCCTCCTCCTCCTCCTCCTCCTCCTGCTCCATCTCTGCCCCAAATCTAAGGCCATCAAGGGCAGGACATCCACAAGAAATGACCTTATCACTAATATCATCGCTCGTATTCCTTAGATAGTTCAGAAGTTTAGATTAGAGATAGATAGAGAGAGAGAGAGAGAGAGAGAGAGAGAGAGAGAGAGAGAGAGAGAGAGAGAGAGAGAGAGAGAGAGAGAGAGAGAGAGAGAGAGAGAGAGACAGTCCCAAGATCGTGTCCCGCCCTGAAGTGGAGACAGTAGAATAGTAGTAGATTGCTGTTCATTGTAAAGCCCTGGACTGGACGTTCTCTGCAGCTGTGTTCATCTGTAATTAATTTTTACCAGGTGCTACAAGTTATTTCTCTCCACTCGCTACTCGGTACTCGCCACTCGCCAGCTTCCGTAGAGAAAGAGAGAAGGTGAAAGAGGAGAGAGGGAGGGGAAGGGAGTGAGGGAGGAAAAGCAACTTGCAATAATTTTTTCAAGGGAACAGTAAAAAAAAATAAATAAATAACGAAGTGTGATAGAGAAGTTTTGAGGGCACGGATGAAGGGGAGAGAGAGAGAGAGAGAGAGAGAGAGAGAGAGAGAGAGAGAGAGAGAGAGAGAGAGAGAGAGAGAGAGAGATAACATTTAACAACATTGCATCAAAGGGTGACGTGCTGATTCTCTCTCTCTCTCTCTCTCTCTCTCTGAAAGGAATACTCAGTCATCTGCTGTGTAATTCTGCAACACCCCAGCGGCCGAGCGAGTCCCTGGGGGTCTCCAAGGTGTGTGAGCAGACAGACCTTAAAAAAAAGACAATAAAAAAAGATAAATCTAGATCTTAACTCAATTTCCTCAAGACTCATGTGAAGGAATTTTTTTGGTGCATTATTGCTGATCTGCTTTTCTTGCTTCTTAGTGTTTTGGCAAGAATGAAAAGGTCGAAAAATGTAGAGAAATGAGATATACTGAAGTCTTTAATGATCTAGCATTTGAAAAAAACAAAAAAAAATGGATTTATCCAATATGCATACCGAGAGAGAGAGAGAGAGAGAGAGAGAGAGAGAGAGAGAGAGAGAGAGAGAGAGAGAGAGAGAGAGAGAGAGAGAGAGGGGGGAGGGGAATAGTGAATTTGCACAATGATTTTCACAGTCTGGTTAATAATCCTTATATGACTCGTTCGAGGAAGTGTGGGAAGTGCGGGGTGTAAATTTGATGAGAAACGTCACACTTTGAAGCCCTTAATTGCTGTTAGGGGAGAACAATTTACTACACATTATTTGAGGAAGTTAAAGGCTGTTATTTATTTATTTTTTTCTTCTGACGGTGGGTGTGACGTGAAATATTGTCGTAAAGTTATGTTGCTTGTCTCTCTATATTTACACTTGTTACAACTTGTTCACGTTCTTCGTATATTCCTCCTCCACTTCCTCTTCTTCCTAATTCATATTCCCTCCTTCTCCTCGTCGTTCTCCCGCCACGGCTTCCTCTCTTTTCTCCTTCTCATCCTCCATTTCTTCCTCCTCCATAAATTCTTCGTTCATTTTTACTCTTCCTGTGTCTTTTTTTATTCCTTTCTTCACCTCCTCCAAAGATTCCTTTCCTCTCCAGCACTTTCAAGATACCATTCCTTTTCCTCATACAGGTTTTGCTTCTTTCATGTTTTTTCTCTGCATGATGTCCTTAGCTACATCCAACTCTGTCGCGGCGAGGAGAACTGAAGACTGGATAGAGGCTGCCACACTTCCTCGTCATTTCCGTGTCGACATCTCTTCGTGGCGTTACATGACCTTGTTGTGGCTCGAAAATACCAGTCAGTCGGTCAATCAATCAATATATGTCCGTCTATCTATCTGTCTGTCTGTCTGTCTGTCTGTCTGTCTGTCTGTCTGTCTGTCTGTCTGTCAATCAGTCAGTCATTCAGTTAGTCAGTCAGTCACATTATCCTAACGTCTGTAAAGCAAGTTCCAAGAGAAAGAAAAAAGTACAAAGAAAAAAAGAAAGAAGAAATGAAGGAAGGAAGGAAGGAAGGAAGAAATGAAGAAAAGTAAGACATGCAAATAAGAAAAGGTACTGATGAACTTAAAAACCCTATGAAACTGTAATGAAACATTGCAATATTCTTCAGTTATACAAGGCAAGGCGAACGAAAAACGTAAATCACATTCGTATACAAGGAACTAATGATATTTTTTATATTGCTTTCACTCATTTTCTATTCCTTTCGAACTCAAGGTGTTGAATGCACTTTTCCCTGAGGAGTAAGTACATAAAAGACTGTCATCACCAATACGTGTGTCTGTGGTGCTGGTGGTGGTGACGTAGCTTCAGGCAGGCAACTTGAGGTGGAGTGTGTGTGTGTGTGTGTGTGTGTGTGTGTGTGTGTGTGTGTGTGTGTGTGTGTGTGTGTTTGGGGGGCGGGGGGCAGTTGCCTCTAAGGTTAAATGACTTATGAGGCGGAAGGAAGACAGCTGTATTTATTGCTACCTTGTTGTGGTTTTATTATTGTCTTGCTCATGGAGTAGAATTTACTAGTTTTATTTTAATGGCATTTGACAAGAATAGTATTGTATTTAGACTCTTACGTGTGAAAACGGAAAATTCTCTCTCTCTCTCTCTCTCTCTCTCTCTCTCTCTCTCTCTCTCTCTCTCTCTCTCTCTCTCTCTCTCTCTCTCTCTCTCTCTCTCTCTCTCTCTCTCTCTCTCTCTCTCTCTCTCTCTCTCTCTCTCCACAGCAAAATTAATCTTGCATCATAACTCATGTTATGAACTACAAGTATTAATCTTGATTTGTCTCTAAAATGTAAGTTGCATCCGGTGCAAGAAGCCTGTACATCTGTGTTATGGCGTAGGTGATGATCATGATGCTTATTTGTCATTATTTGATTTAAAACGACTTTACAGAATTCACACGTTCTGATTCTTAAATCTTTCTTCATCTTTTCCTAACATACTACGTATGGGGTAATAGGTATTTCTGATTTTGGGCTCTCACACGACAAGGTAACTTTATTAATGAAATGTGTAACAGCATCTTGTCCAATGTATGAATAATGATCAAGAAGTTCATCCTTCATATCAACAATTATAAAATTATAATCTATTGTATAGTGTGTTTTCAATATGTGACATTTTTTTTAATCTCCATGTGCAAGTAAACAAAACAAAATAAGTAAATAAATAAATAAAATAAAATAAAACATACCGTGACTGGAGAGTATTTGAAAAGCTGGAAAATTTCAGTTTTGAACCTGGAGGAGGTACTTGTTTTGCGATGAAACACTGAATTCTGAGCTAGAAAATTTATCGGAATTATTTTCAAAGCTCCTACTCGTTTTGGAAATCAAATAGTTAATATTTTAGACACGATACCAATTCCTCAATATTCAACAAGTAAAGGAGTCAGTCCTATTATGTATAAAGCCTTAACTGCTTCAACAACAATAAAAAAAAATGTCGTAGAAAAGATTACGAACCAAAACGGAAAGCCAATATACTTCGAAGACGAACAGTGTCACGTGTTTTACATAAAAGGCCCCGTTAATTTCCTGTTTCCTTCATTAATAAATTTGACGGCATGATGCGAACAGATTTGATAACACCGTCTAAGGACGATTTTTAAAAATTTTATTTCAGGATCCTCGTATCCTAAAACGAGGGGGCGCACTAAGCGATATTACTACATTTCAAAACCCAACAATCTATCAGAAAAAGTGCTGGGTTTTTCAGTTTTATAAATGAAATAAGCAGGCGAGCATGCATAATGAACAAAAGTTGTACACGATGCATTTGAAAAGAAGTACTAAACGCTGATATTAAAAAAAAAATAAATAAATAAAAAAATAAAATCACGTGGATTAAGAGCTTTCAGCTGTGTATTTAGAAGAGTCAGAGTTGGAGGACGTACAAAGAAGAAGGGAAGACGATCCCGACAAAGGTATAAAGATGTTTTCACTTGACTGGAAGTTACTTGGTTCACTGTAAGCTTCCCGACAACATGTCTGCAGCAGCAGTAGCAGCAACAGCATAATTATTTTAAGTAATAGTTGAAGCAATATCTGTTGTTGTTGTTGTTGTTGTTGTTGTTGTTGTTGTTGTTGTTGTTGTTGTTGTTGTTGTTGTTGTTGTTGTTGTTGTTGTTGTTGTTGTTGTTGTTGTTGTTGTTGTTGTTGTTGTTGTTGTTGTTGTTGTTGTTGTTGTTGTTGTTGTTGTTGTTGTTGTTGTTGTTGTTGTTTTTGCTGCTGCTGCTGCTGCTGCTGCTGCTGCTGCTGCTGCTGCTGCTGCTGCTGCTGCTGCTGCTGCTGCTGCTGCTGCTGCTGTTGTTGTTGTTGTTGTTGTTGTTGTTGTTGTTGTTGTTGTTGTTGTAATAGTAGTAGTAGTAGTAGTAGTTGTAGTAGTGAGAGGCAAGTCTGGCATGAGGAAGAGGAAATATATGGGAAAGGAAAGGGAAGTGTGCATAGGAGTGGCTTGGGAGGGCAGAGGTGAGTACAGTAAGGAGGAGAAAGGAAGTCCAGTGTTGGTGAGGTAGAGTAGAGGCAATGCTTGGAACGTGAGAGGAACGTTGCAATATGAAAGGAAAGGAAGGATTAAGGAAGTAGAAACAGGAACATGATAGGAATGGAGGATAAGGAGGGAAGGCCATAGAGAGGAGAATCAAGGGACATAGAGAGGAGTGTGAGGGAAGATAACAGCAGGTAAGGCAGAACTGAGGAACGTGAAGGAGGGATGAACAAGGGAAGGCGGAAGAGAGGAGGTACATTTTACAAGGCCTGAAGGAAACAAACGTCACAGCAGCAACAGAGGGAAAGAAAAAGGGAATATTTGGGAGTCACAGTTAGAAATCAAGTCACGTACCACTCTTACTTCCTTCTCCTTGGTCAGAGTTTTCCCTCAGTCTTAATTCTCATCTTTGCACCAAACACCCGTCAGATTTTGCAAGAAGACTAGAGATTAAGGGAACACAACAAAAACAGTACATCACCATATAGATCACTCGACTACTCCCCATAATTATACTGTAGAGGCAAGAGAAGAGAATGCTGATATAGGACAAGCAAGAAAGGCACAGTAAATCGGGAGAAAGTAGGAAGGTGGAAGGGACCGTCACCAGAACATAGAACAGTGGGAGGCAATGGAGTACATTACTCGACTATTGCCCATAAATATACCGTAGAGGCAAGAGAAGGCAATGCAGGTATAGAAACGCAGGAGAAAGCAGGCAGGTAATAAGAGGAAGGAAGGTGACCGCCCCTCGCCTCACCTCGCCTCCATTCCAGTGTAACCCAGTCATTCCCTCCACACACACACACACACACACACACACACACACACACACCCTCCCAGCACGTGCTAATGGCTGCCTTCCGGACTCCGATTTAAAGTGCTGCGCCGCGGGACTCCCTCACTAAATGGGGTTCCCGGCCGTGTCCTCCCTCGTGTGAAATTGAATGGCGGACTAATGGTTTAACCCCGCGTTCTCTGGCGATGCTCGGGGGTAAACAATTACATGCCCGTGGGTCCCCGAGGAGGTGGCGCGGCTGGGGCTCGATCACGACTGTCCCATAAGTAACAGCGAACAATGAAGCAATACAGTGGAGGAGGAAAAGGTCTCGCTGTTTTTGGTGATGGGTCTTGGTGGTGGGTGTGTACTGGTGGTGGTGGTGATTTGGGTGGTGATGTGGTGTGTGTGTGTGTGTGTGTGCGCGCGCAAAACTTTCCTTATCAAATGCCGTCTACAGGACCAAGGCACTAATCAAACGACAGCAAAGTAATAATAAATAAAGCTGTTTTGATTCCAACTTAAACGCACACACACACACACAAAAAAAAAAAATAAATAAATAAATAAAAATAAATAAATAAATAAATAAAATAAAAATAAAAAGCCTGAACCTATACGTTACCACCACCACCACCACAGACACACGTATCGATGATGGCAGTCTCTCATGTATATGTTCCCTAGGCAGAAGTGCATTCAACACTGAGTTCGAAAGGAATATAAAAAAAAAAATGTCTAAGTCCTTGAATACGAATGTGATTTCCGTTGTCGTTCGCCTTGTCATGTACGATTAAAAATATTACATGTTTCATTACAGTTTCATAGGATTTAAGTTCGCCAGTAGATTAACCCTTTCTTGCTAGCTTGCTCGTCTTGTTTCTGCCTTATTTAATCAGCTTCACTTCCAGGAGACACACGACCGTTCATTTCGTGTGTCACCCAGGCTCAGTGAGATGCATAATCCCCACGCCACACACCCGCGTCATCCAGGCTCAGGTGATCACAGGTGACTTGAGTTTGGGTGGCAGTCTTATACATGTTCACTACTTCTGCTCCTAGATTTTACCCCGCGTTCGTTCCTCAGTCTGTCACTTCTGGCTTTCGTTATTCATAGTAAGGGACGTGAAAACTTAAGAGCGGAAGTTGTGTTTAGTGGCGAGGGAACTTAGTGAAAGGAGGGCGACGAAGTGAGACTGAAAAGAGTTCCGAGGTCGAGGAGAAAAAAATAATGAAGGAAACGGAAAAAAAGGAAGGTGGGAAGGTGAAGGAGAGGAAAAAGTATGCAATGCGATTTATCTATGTTTTTGATGTTAGATGGTGAGAATAGGAGGGAGAAGGAACAAGAGGAAGCACAAAAGGAGGAATGAGGAAACAGAGAAGAGAAAACACAGATGGTGAGAAGAGGAGGAAGAAGGAAGAAGAGGAAGCATAAAAGGAGGAATGAGGAAACAGAGGAGAGAAAACACGTGAGACGAAAAAGGTAAAAAAGAATGTTGGACTGGTCTCAATAACAGCATCATAACAAAGAATAAGGAATCGAGAGAATAAAGAAAATAAAGAGAAGTTTGATCATTTGACTGACTGACTGACTGACTGACTGACTGATTTATCGAGTGATGAAATGATGCAACAAAAAGATCATATGACACCGTTAGAGAGAGAGAGAGAGAGAGAGAGAGAGAGAGAGAGAGAGAGAGAGAGAGAGAGAGAGAGAGAGAGAGAGAGAGAGAGAGAGAGAGAGAGAAACTGCTAGGAGTATAATATCATTTGGGGGAAAAAATAAAACTAAGTGAGAGGAGGCGACTAACGGACGAATAAAAAAATAAATAAAGTAGAGAAAGAACAAATATATATGGAAAAAAAAGAAAAAGGAATAAAGTGCGATGAATAGATTAGATAAATAAGAGAGAGAGAGAGAGAGAGAGAGAGAGAGAGAGAGAGAGAGAGAGAGAGAGAGAGAGAGAGAGAGAGAGAGAGAGAGAGAGAGAGAGAATGGGGAAGGGAGGTGACAGGTGGTGGGCGGGGCGGCGTGTCCCTCCCTGCCCCTCGTCCCCACGCTGGTCAGGCACGCGGGATTTATTGGACACCGAGAACTTCTCATTTCTCCTTCAATTTATGTTTTTACGACTTTTCATTTTTATTATTTCCCGCGATCTCTGAGGAATGCAATGAGAGAGAGAGAGAGAGAGAGAGAGAGAGAGAGAGAGAGAGAGAGAGAGAGAGAGAGAGAGAGAGAGAGAGAGAGAGAGAGAGAGAGAGAGAGAGAGAGAGAGAGAGAGAGAGAGAGAGTAAAAAAGGAGCATTAACGTTGAAATATATGATGCTCTGCAGTTACTGAACGTTAAATTAGCATTCATGCATTTCTATAGTAATGTTGGTGGTGGCAGTAGTAGTAGTAGTAGTAGTAGTAGTGGTAGTGGTGGTGGTTAGTTGATGTTATAAGAAGAGAAGCGATAACCAGTAATTATTATTTTTTTCCTGTTCTTATTATTATTTGCTTCTTAAAATGAGAAAAACACTTATTTTAATATAAACAGAGACTACATAATTAAATCTGGTTGTTTTCCCTGCTCGTCCACTTTCTCCCCTTGGTCACAACTGTCCGCTTTCATTACTGTTTACCCTCAACACAAACACTTGCATTTACTAGGAATTATTCAAGATCACTGTCCCTTCATTGACCACCACCACCACCACCACCACCAGAGAAACTTCTATCACCACCAACGCCAGCAAAACAAACAATACTCCATTACTATACACCATCACCACCATTACCATCACAACCATTAACAGAACCATAACAGAACAAGACCTAACCAATGACCACAAACACCCTACCTTACTACCCTAAAAACTCTCCCACTAAAATATATATAATTTCTTAAACATCCTTCTCTTCGCCATCTAACCACCGAATTACTCCCACCTCTTTCACCACCACCACCACCACCACCACTACTATCCGTCCATCGATCCATCCCCAGACAACTGCCAGCCTCAATCACCTCGGAAGTATTGTTTGAGTGTCGTGTTTCCCGGCACTGTAACGGCCCCACACTGGCCCTCGCACTGACCCCGCCACCACCCGAAAATTACACAAAATTACCCGTAAAACCAACAGCGAGCGTCGGGCTGTTTGTAACCGGAGAGGCGGCGACGTCTGACTGACTGGCGGGGTGAGTGGTCGCCGCCGCCAAGTCATTGCTGTGTCTTCGTCAGTGTAATGTTGAGGACGCTGTGTGTGTGGGGTAATATACAACATCTAAGCACAACACGTTCCGCCGCCATGCACAAAGGCGCGCCTCATTTTGGTGCAAGACTGTTTCCAAGAAAAATGTTAGCACGGGTCAGTCCATCCCAGCCCGTTGTGGCGGACGTGGTGGTCAGCGGAGCCTTATCTGTTACTGTGTCGGTGGGTTGTTTCGCCAGTGTTTCCCTGAGCAGGCCGGCGCTGCCCGCTCTGCACCGCTGAACAAACAAGGTGGGCAGCGGAGGCATTGAGGAGGGCTAGGGCTGTCTGGACCAGGATTTGTTAGTATTATAAATGAAAGAGTGCAACTGCGTCCATGAATAAGTATGCTAGCATGACCTTTCGAAGAAACGGCCATCACGAGGCAAGGGGATCACGGGAGGGCGGGGCCGGCAGTCAGCGGCGACACAACACAGCAGCACACCACTTCCTCCCCGCGAAGCCACAACACCCAGGCTCACACGCCACCTCCTTCTCCTGTTTACCCGCAGCGCCAATGGCCGCCAGGGTATTACGTTAAATAAATATATTGCTCGGACAGGCGCCCTTCTACCCTCCCGTCCGGTGCTTTGGAGTGACCGCCGCGGCGGCTTTGATGCCGCCCCGAGACCCTCGCCAGACGCTGCCCAGTGTCACTCGCCCTGCTGGGCATCTTTGTGGCACCCGCTGACCCCCGCGTTACTCTAGGCTCCTCACTGTCCCCGGCACCGCCCTCGAGGCATCCCTGGCGCCACACCTCCAACCGACTCACACACACGAGATGCAGCAGCAGCTGTGTGTAGGGGAGGGGGCGGTGGGAGGCTGGAGGAGGATAGAGACCGCCAATTAATACCGTATCCTAAGAAGTGTTAACGTGAATGGAGGGAGAGGGGTGAATCATGCCCAGGGGAAAAAAAAGTAACAAAAAATAACAGGAAATGATAACGGGTGGGATGCGTGATGTGTTGCCCAGTACACTCAAACATAATAACGATAATTTTCATAGCCCACAAAAGCAATTAGTCAGATTCTTATGGCGCTTTTCCCCTTGATGATGCATAATCATTGCCAAGATGCCATCAAAATCATTAGAAAGCACGGGTGAAAATCTGAATAACGTCCAACAGTTTGTTAAAAGCAATACAGTTAAGGCGAAGAAACATTTGACAGAGGCAGTATGACGAGCAGAACAGGTTGGGGGAGGAGCATTACGTTCGTATCTGAATGCATTACTACATGATCATTCTTTTTATTAATCAGCGTCGCCAAATTTCCCGAGATGAGGATAGTTTATTTCTATATTTGATAAAGTTACTGTTAGAAAGTTTCGTTTTCTATCGCAAGATTTTCAGAAAACGGAAACTATTGAAGGTACACTAAAAGTTTCTTTACCACGCACTGAGTTCTTTTACTTTCCTTATATATTTCACATAATTTCTTACTGCTAATCTTTTATCATTTATGGAGAGTCAACGTAACTTCCCTTCTCGATGAAATAATAAGAAAAAAGCTGCCAAATGACTCCCGTTGGAGATAGACACCAGGCAGGAGGCGGGAATGGAGAACAGCTAAGTTTACTGATGCATCGAAGGAAGACACTGGATTAAGGATGTACCAGAATATAGAAAAGTAAAGTAGAGAGTGATCCGGTGTGACAGCGCCTAATGGAAGCAATGGAAGGAAGAAGAACAAGAATACGAATCTTGAACAAGAACAAGAAGAACCAGAACGACAATGACGAATACGAACAAGAAAAACAAGAATGAGAAGAAAAAAGAAATAATTAGTAGACTGAAATGGTAACAATCAGATCTCCAATATGTATTTATTTATTTATCTATTCATTCGCATCAATTACAGTTTTTCAATTAAGAGTCAGCGAAACGAAAACAAATAAAAATGTAGGAAATTTAATCTGCTATTACGAACAAAGAGAAAAGAGCGGACCAATCAAGTAAAATACACAGAAGAAAAAAGTATGATCACCAGACGGAATTAAATGAACATGGAAAGAAAAAAAGTTAATCTTTAGAAGTTGTGATTGGTATTGTTATTTATGTGAAGTTCCTGGCACGATTTTTATAAAGTGTTAGGTGTCAGTATAAAAAATAAAAAATAGAACAGAAAATAAAATATAAAAACAAATATAGTTTGTAATATTTTTTCCCAGGTAATTTTCTGGCCTAAAATGTAAAGAAAATGTGTGAGAGGATCGTCTCTCTCTCTCTCTCTCTCTCTCTCTCTCTCTCTCTCTCTCTCTCTCTCTCTCTCTCTCTCTCTCTCTCTCTCTATTTAAACATATTTACAATATCTAGAGAGAAATAGTTGGGGAGGACATTTAGTACCTAAAGTTAACGCTATCGCGTGACAAACTATTTTAAAGCTACTGCCCACATTTATACACAGATAAAGGGAGGAGAATATATATATATATATATATATATATATATATATATATATATATATATATATATATATATATATATATATATATATATATATAATACATATTATACGAGTACACTATACACTATATACAACTGTGTTAAGGTGGCTGCTGCTGCAGCCGCCTGTGGGCGGCAACCTTCATCTGCTGTGTGGACATTTGCCTGATGTCCACAGCAGTGGTGAAGGCGCGCTGGTGGTGGTGGAGCGGGACCTTGAGACTTCCAGGAGGGAGTCGTTGCTCAGCACCGGCCCCGTACATCGCCCAGACCTCCGCCAGGTGGCCCTCAGGTCAGCCAGGTGTGGCACGTGCTGGACCTGCGCCTTGTGAAGCACCCGTCAGGGCGGCGACTCTCCTGCGGTACTCTAAGCTGTCACACGCGAGAATTGCTGCGCTGGTCTGTTGTGGCTGCTGCTGCCGCTGTCGCAGCACTAACCATGGTTGCTGGAGGGACCTCTGCTGGTCACCTCCGTGGATAAGACTTTCCACCCGCCTCTGTACCTTATCCAGAAGGATAAGGTGACAGCGAGCGCTTGACATCCAGGTGAAGGGTGGCGTATTCCATGACAGGTCTGACTTGGGCCTTGTACAGTGTCAGCAGGTCATCAGGAGAGAGAAGGCGTTTCACTCAGTGCAGCAGTGTCACGTTCAAGGAGCCATTTCTCGAGGTTCTTGTCAAAGCACAGCCGAGAGTTAATCTCAACACGTTCTCTCTCTCTCTCTCTCTCTCTCTCTCTCTCTCTCTCTCTCTCTCTCTCTCTCTCTCTCTCTCTCTCTCTCTCTCTCTCTCTCTCTCTCTCTCTCTCTCTCTCTCTCTCTCTCTCTCTCTCTCTCTCTCTCTCTCTCTCTCTCTCTCTCTCTCTCTCTCTCTCTCTCTCTCTCTCTCTCTCTCTCTCTCTCTCTCTCTCTCTCTCTCTCTCTCTCTCTCTCTCTCTCCCTCCATCCTAATGAGAAGCTAACAAGTACAACATGCACAGGGCCTCAGCGGGAAGAACAAATACATCCTTAATTTGGCCGCCACGAGACACCGCTGAGGACAGAGAGGTGGGACGGAAAAATTTAGATAAAAACACGAGAGCAAGCAAATGGCAGTCAGTTTGCTTTGAGATAATTAGTGTGTACATTTATTCTTACTAACAGATTTTATAATTCCAGTGTGTATATATACGTGGGTAGGTGTGTGTGTGTGTGTGTGTGTGTGTGTGTGTGTGTGTGTGTGTGTGTGTGTGTGTGTGTGTGTAAAAAATGTCTTCGTATCTTTACGAGTATGTGTTTGAGTAAATGGTTCATAAGATATATTGTTTGATTTCATAATGATTCTCTCTCTCTCTCTCTCTCTCTCTCTCTCTCTCTCTCTCTCTCTCTCTCTCTCTCTCTCTCTCTCTATTATTTATATATATATATATATATATATATATATATATATATATATATATATATATATATATATATATATATATATATATATATATATATATATATATATATATATATATATATATATATATATATATATATATATATATATATATATATATATATATATATATATTGAGGAAATTAAGGATGGACACACACACACACACACACAAAATAAATCAAACCAACTGAAACGTCTCGGGACAGCAGCACCTAATGGATGTGTGCGTGTGTGCGTGTGTCTGTCTGTATGTATGCATGAATGTATGTTTTCGTGTAGCATAATCTCCGTCAGGATTTCAAATTTTCGCTCCCTTCTTTAGCCGTCCGTGTTTTTGCCCAGGGCTTCCCACGCTAAGAGTCTTCCCGGCATTAATTCTGACGAGGGAGGCGAGGTGTGGGACGCGCTGAAGAAGCCAGAGAGGTAGTAGTGATGGTGGTGGCGGTGGTGGTCCCTGATGCACACGTGTGTGTGTGTGGGTGTGTGTGTGGGTGTGTGTGTGGGTGTGTGTGTGTGTGTGTGGGGTGTGTGGGGTGTGTGTGTGTGGGGTGTGGGATGTGTGTGTGTGGGGTGTGGGGTGTGTGTGTGTGTGTGTGTGTGTGTGTGTGTGTGTGTGTGTGTGTGTGTGTGTGTGTGTGTGTGTGTGTGTGTGTGTGTGTGTGTGTGTGTGTGTGTGTGTGTGTGTGTGTGTGTGTGTGTGTGTGGAGTGTGTGTGTGTGTTTGTGTGAGTGCGTGTGTGTTTGTGTGAGTGCGTGCGTGTTTGTGTGAGTGCGTGCGTGCGTGCGTGCGCGCGTGTGCCATGGTGAATTAAAGTCTGGAATATACACGTTTTGACGGAATAATCCCCCAAGTGCAATATACGTAAATAAATAAAATATCTTAACGTGCACTTCTACCACCACTACCACTGCCTCCACCAGCTCAGCCAACACCATGAAGCTTTCGGATGGAAAATGTAGGTACAGCAGCAGCAGCATCAGCAGGAGCGGGGAGGCTAAATATTGTAAATTGATCATATATATATATATATATATATATATATATATATATATATATATATATATATATATATATATATATATATATATATATATATATATATATATATATATATATATATATATATATATATATATATATATATATATATACATATATATATACATATATATATACATATATATATATATATACATATATATATATACATATATATATATATATATATATATATATATATATATATATATATATATATATATATATATATATATATATATATATATATACATATATATATATATACATATATATATATATATATATATATATATATATATATATATATATATATATATATATATATATATATATATATATATATATATATATATATATATATTTTTTTTTTTCTAATTTTTTTCTCTTTCGTAGGGATGAGGAGAGAAGGAGGAAGAGAGAAGAGAGGGAGGAAGAGGGAGAGAGGGTGGGAGAGAGAGGAGAGAGGCTAGGTGAGGAAGATGAAGGGATAGGAGAGGGAGGGATTTATATGGAGTCAGTCTGAAAATGTCATTCTTTACGTATTTGTCTATCTGTTTGTTTGTCTGCCTTTCCCTCTGTTTGTCTGTGTGTATTTCCCTATCTATCTGTCCTTCAATCCATCAATCAGTCAATAGATTTTAATCTATTTGACTACCTATTTATTTATCTATGTATCTCTATCTACCTATTTTTATCTATCTACCCATTTATCTATCTATGTATTTATATGTATATATGTCTCGTTTATCTTCCTGTCTACCCTATCTGTCTAAACAACAATCTATCCAAGTCTCATTTATCAGTTTGTATATCTATTCTGCCTCTTCCTCGTCCGTCACACTCCCTACAAAGTGTGCTGTGCGTGTGCATATATTCGCACTTGCTTTATTAGCGTGTTCCTCAATTTTTCACCTCAATTTTTCACCTTCCATTGTATTAATCTGCAGGAATCAACGCATCGCTCCGTCACTTTCATCCGTCCTCGCTTCCCATGACAGTGTGCATTATTGTGTGTGTGTGTGTGTGTGTGTGTGTGTGTCATTAATCACCACTGTTCCAACGTATATTTCAATAAGTCTATGTATCCACCAATATTATAAACAGAACGGCGTTTCTTATTATCTTAATACATATACAAGAGATAATAGTTCTATACCATACGACACGAAAAATAAAAAAGACATGCATGGACAGAAGTCGTATAATTTTCTCATACACTACCACTGTTTAATGTTTTCCCTCAATACTAGGTTTTATTTTCTTAGACGCTTCGGTGCTTTACTTCGACTAAGCTTCCACGAGCTGTGGTGCAAGTCATAGGTGTTTTTAAACGTGCTTTTTTTTTTTTTTTTAGCGCTACTTTAACAAAGATTCTGCATCACCAATAGGGGAAACATATGAGAACCTTACTAATTATCTCTACTATCTTTAAAAATAGTCCTGGGGAGAGAGAGAGAGAGAGAGAGAGAGAGAGAGAGAGAGAGAGAGAGAGAGAGAGAGAGAGAGAGAGAGAGAGAGAGAGAGAGAGAGAGAGAGAGATTCCGACCAGTTTCCTAAACTTGCCATGAATGGTTGCAGTCAGGAATGGCAGTGGCAGTGCGGGGAGGACGTGGCGGGGATGTAGCGAGGATGTGGGGGAGAAATAATAAGGATCTGTGTGTGTGTGTGTGTGTGTGTGTGTGTGTGTGTGTGTGTGTGTGTGTGTGTGTGTGTGTGTGTGTGTGTGTGTGTGTGTGTGTGTGTGTGTGTGTGTGGGAAAAAAATATGCGAGTGGGGAGATTAAGGTACTTCCTCTACTACTACTACTACTACTATTACTACTACTACTACTTAAACACACACACACACACACACACACACACACACACACACACACACACACACACAGTACCGTACCCAACAACAACAACAACAACAACAACGCAAGAAAGAAAGAAAAAAAACAACACAATACAAAGCAACACAACGCACGGAGAGAAAAAAAAAAAAAAAAAACAAGGCACGAAAAAGCTGCAAGGAAGAATGTGAGAACGACCATTAGGACAAGATATAAAGCTACACAATCCCCACCAACCCTTCCCCCTTCCTTCCCCTTTCCCTTCACATCCCCCTCGGACCAGACATCCCTTTCGGCACCTCCTCCCTCAGCCAGCACGCAAGGAAATCAAAGCCGCTGAGACATCTACGGCAGCGCGACAGACACACCTAAAGGCGTTACACCAAGTTTGCGGCGCCAGGAAAACTTGCCTGTCAACTATTGCAGACTTGGTTTTACTGGGAAGGCGAGGAGGAGGAGGGGGAGCAGGAGGAGGGAGGTAGTGGTGGGTACAAGAGGAGGAGGAAGGAAGAAAGAGGCTGCAGAAATAGGAAGAGCTCACCAAAATGTGCAACTGTGCCTTTCAGAGTATGTACGTACCTAGGTGGTGATGAGAGAGAGAGAGAGAGAGAGAGAGAGAGAGAGAGAGAGAGAGAGAGAGAGAGAGAGAGAGAGAGAGAGAGAGAGAGAGAGAGAGAGAGAGACTTGGTATGGAGGGAGTTAGGATCCGTGTGTGTGTGTG
>NC_087177.1:12886808-12904308 GCF_035594125.1 Scylla paramamosain
CCTGGTCACGAACAGAACAGTGCCTGCCCTGATGCCGAAGTACCCGAGCGCTGAGTAAAGGTGACTAAGGCAGTTTAGTTAATGGACTTGGCCTATTCCCAATCAATCTTGTGATCAAGTTACATTACAGCCTACGCAAGTCGTTGACCTCACAAAAGAGTGACCCACTATTAGCCTCAGTAATGCACGAGCTAGAAAGACAAAAACTACACATGTTTGTGTAAAGGTGGTTAACCATAGACTCCCACCGAGACATGTTTTTCACGAACCTACAGTGAAGTATAAGCATCCTGATGATCGTGCGAAGTGAAGGAAGAGATGAGTGTACTAACTAGTTAGATTTTAAACCTTAAAAGATAACTCCTTATGTAGTAGTAGGTAGCAATGTAAGTAGGTCGACAATGCCGTCGTCAGAATTGAATATAAGGCGAAGTAGCGAACGATTCTTTCAGACCTTAACTCCAAGAGTGGAGTGTCACAAGTTTCTGAAAGGTGCTCACACTCGACAGCACCATGAAGCTCCCAGTCGTTCTCTGCCTCGTCTTGGTCGTAAGTAATACTTAGAAGATTTTTCCTAAGAGCCTTGTGTCTCGACTTATTATGTTGTTCCAGTATATTGTGGTATCCATATGTTTATGCTATTTTCTGTGTGTTGATATAATACTGAATCTTAATGGGTGATTTAATATCTTTTGTGGCACTTCACATGTAGTGATAATATTTTAATGTTACATTTGATTATTCTTTATGTGATTATATTATGTGTGTCCTTACATATTAATGTGTTGTGTTACTGAATGACCTGAGTTGGTCGATAAAGCCCTGCTAAAGTAAAGTGAATAGTGACGTCAAGATTTACTGAAGGGTCACTCGAAGTTTTAATATGTGGTGAAGTTCTTGCCCTTTGTTGCCTGCGTGTATCACTGGAATGTTTTAATTACTGGTTAATAAATAATGTTAACTTTTCTGAACTGCGTTTGTGGCTTACCCCACTGTAAGAACCCCAGCCTTAACTCTCGGTTACCTGGACTTAAACCTTGAAGAGTTTGGTATATAAATAATTAGTGCAGTTCCTGTGTAGCCTCTGCCTTATCTAAAAGTAAGTTGGAGGATTACGACAATTTTGTATAGTATTGTTATATCAATACACGGTAGCTGAGCTTACCACCGTGTTTCTTTGATCACCTATACTCAGCACCAGTACCAAAATTTATCTAGTACATGTGTGTGTGTGTGTGTGTGTGTGTGTGTGTGTGTGTGTGTGTGTGTGTGTGTAGGTGGTGTGTGTGTGTGTGTGTGTGTGTGTGTGTGTGTGTGTGTGTGTGTGTGTGTGTGTAGGTGGTGTGTGTGTGTGTGTGTGTGTGTGTGTGTGTGTAGGTGGTGTGTGTGTGTGTGTGTGTGTGTGTGTGTGTGTGTGTGTGTGTGTGTGTGTGTGTGTGTAGGTGGTGTGTGTGTGTGTGTGTGTGGGTGGTGTACGTGCGTGTGTGGGTGGTGTGCGTGCGTGCGTGTGGTGTGCATGTGCGTGTGTGGTGTGCGTGCGTGCGTGTGTGGTGTGCGTGCATGCGTGTGTGGTGTGCGTGCGTGCGTGTGTGGTGTGTGTGTGTGTGTGTGTGTGTGTGTGTGTGTGTGTGTGTGTGTGTGTGTGTGTGTGTGCGTGGCGTGCGTGCGTGTGCGGTGTGGTGTGCGTGCATGTGTGATGTGGTGTGGTGTGCGTGCGTGTGTGGTGTGATGTGGTGTGGTGTGCGTGCGTGCGTGGTGTGCGTGCGTGCGTGTGGTGTGGTGTGGTGTGCGTGCGTGCGTGCGTGGTGTGGTGTGGTGTGCGTGCGTGCGTGCGTGTGTGGTGTGGTGTGGTGTGGTGTGCGTGCGTGGTGTGGTGTGGTGTGGTGTGGTGTGCGTGCGTGATGTGGTGTGGTATGGTGTGGTGTGGTGTGCGTGCGTGTGTGTGTGTGTGGTGTGGTGTGGTGTGGTGTGGTGTGGTGTGCGTGCGTGTGTGTGTGGTGTGGTGTGGTGTGGTGTGTGTGTGTGGTGTGTGTGTGTGTGTGTGGTGTGTGTGTGTGTGTGTGTGTGTGTGTGTGTGTGTGGTGTGGTGTGGTGTGCATGCGTGTGTGGTGTGGTGTGGTGTGGTGTGGTGTGGTGTGCGTGCGTGTGTGGTGTGGTGTGGTGTGGTGTGGTGTGTGTGCGTGTGTGGTGTGGTGTGGTGTGGTGTGGTGTGCGTGTGTGGTGTGGTGTGGTGTGCGTGGTGTGTGTGGTGTGCGTGCGTGTGTGGTGTGGTGTGTGTGTGTGTGGTGTGGTGTGGTGTGGTGTGGTGTGGTGTGGTGTGGTGTGTGTGTGTGTGTGTGTGTGTGTGTGTGTGATGTGGTGTGGTGCATGTGTGTAAAACTTGTGAATAAATGGCGTCAAAAAATAATATAGTCGAGAACACATTTTTCTTTACCAACTTTTCTTCTTTATTTTTGAGGAAAACATCATTGACGTAACCTTCACACACACACGCGCGCACACACACACACACAGAGATAGACAGACTGAAAAACAAAGACAGGCAGATGCACTCAGAGACAATGAAGGACAAAACAAAACAGAGACAATGAAGGATAAAAGACAAAACAAAAATAAAAATAATGGGAGTCAGCAGCAAATAAGCAAAGCAAGTCCGCATAAAAATCTCAGTAAAAGAAAATAAAGCATGGGGAGGAGGAAAAGAAAACGGATGGGAAGAGTAAAAATAAATAAAAGAAAAAAAATAAAGTAAGACAAACCCCATAAAAGAAAAGAAAAAAAAACTGATGTGTAGAAATAAACTAATAAGCAAACAAATAAATAAATTATAATGAAAACTGAATTTGAAGTATTAAAAAGCAATTAGAGACATAGTGAATGATTAGACCAGGAAGCAAAATGAAAATGACTCGTATTTTCACGTTCCGGCCCTGAAATGTGAAAAACACGCAGCTTTTTGGGTAATGAAGGAGTTAGAAGGCTGGTTTTGTGCATCTCCAAGCTAGCCTGCAGATAATTGCTTGCAACTCTAATGGTAAACACTATTGAGACGTGTGGTGGGGGGGAGATGGATGGATGCTTGGATGAATGAACAGGGTGAAAGACGTAAGGTAGGAGAAAAGGATGGGTGGATAAATAGGGTGAGAGAGGGAGGAAAGGATTGATAACTGAATGTGAGAACGAAGGAGACGGGATGGAGGGATATAGAAATTATGATTGTCGATAAATTGATAGAGAAATAGGTCGATAAGATAGATACAAAAATAGTTAAGTAAATAGACAGATAAAGAATTAGGTCAATGAATGGATGTGAACTAGATGTGCAAGGACATTACTTGTACAAAAAAAAAAAAAAAAAAAATCAACAGTATGCCAGCTACAAATTAAACACGGAGAAATAACAGAGATAAGCGATAATGACGGAGCAGCTAAGTGGCACCATTAGCATACTATTAAATAACGAATGCCAACAAACACAGAAAACACCAGAGAGATTCACGATGAACTATATACCATTGATGAAAATATATGAAAATAGAGTAACAAAAAGACTTACTAAAAATAAGACCAGAAAATAATATCAGGAAAATAAAGCAGGCCATTACGTGAAACAAATAATAAATTAAGACTTACTAAAAATACGACCAGAAAATAATATCAGGAGAATAAAGGAGGCCATTACGTGAAACAAATAATAAATTGAGTGAAAAAAGAAAAAAAAAACATATATAGGTGTGCATACATTAAAGAAAATATTTCCTCTTACTATTATTAATGGCGGCCAAATATTACACACCAAATAAAAAGAAAGTAAAATATACACAAAACAGTGCCCTAAATTTCTCTTATCTACATGAATAAATATACCCATAAGAATAATACTACCCATTTTTTTTTATCAGCAGTTCAGGAAGCGGCGGATAACGGAGGCACTTGTGAGCACCTTTATTTTACCGAGTGATTTATAAACTAGCAATATACAGGCCGCCTGAGAGTATTGCATGAAATAAACTGGCTAAGTAAGAGGAAATATAGAGGCAATCATCGCTACTATCTGAAAATATTCCGGGAAGCGCGTGGCAGTGACTACGAAGAGAAGGAGCACGCAGAGAGAGAGAGATAGGAGGTCATGGGTATTTTCTGAAGGTCTTACGTGGCTGTGTTGTATTTAATGTGAACTGATTTGTGACGGAGCGAGTCAATCTAAGGCCAGTTTAATAGAAGTATATGGAAGGCCGTTAATTAAGACGTTGGTGATTGCTTCGTTATTTCTTCAACTCTGCAAGCTGAACAGTAATATTGATATGTTGAGTAGTTGAAACGCAATACCACGCAAGGGATGAATAACAATAATAATAAAGTGCTCGTTGTGATTATTTCATGTATAGTTAAAATAAATGTGTATATGAACAAAAGATAGATGCATTGATGAATATATGAGTGCAGTAATAAAACTTCTATTCTTAAATCCATAATAACAAACAAAAAAAAAGGGAATAGACTATAATAAAAAAATACATATACAGATTAATAAATCAATTAGAAGCATGAATACAAGTTAAGTATATCTCAATCCTTAACAGTATAGCAAGCAATATTACCACATGAACTGAACGAAAACATAAAATGCAATAGAAAATATATATACAAATTGATAAATAGACCAATAAATGAGCTACATAGATATATTTTCATTGGAAATAGGAGTACAAGTTATCTATATTTCATTTCTCAACTCTATAGCGAGCAACACCACATGAACTGAACTAAAGCATAATAATCAGACAAACTACACCAGTCACCTCCTGCAGACACACCACCACTCACCATCACACTCAGAGGCACGCCGCCAGACACTCCCCGCCACACTCAGAGAAACACACTCAGCACACTCCCTTCCAATCTGGCACGGCACCAATATTTCCGGGACACAAAGCAGTGTTCTATTATCATGCAAATTTAACCTTATTTTTTCCTCCGTACAAACACAGGCAAACTTTTTAAATATATGTATAGAAGCAGCAGATATTTACGACTAACATAGTTTTCTTTTTCCTTTTTACCTGATAAGGAAGTAATATTTCCAAGTGATTTGAAGTGCTGTGCTGTAATTATAGATTCCTTTTTTTTTTTTTCTCTCTAACTTGGTACGATCAGAAACATGGGCCCGATTAAAAGAGAGAGGGGGAAAAAAAGACAAATACAATAGAACTGCGAAACTTTAAAAATATTTTTGCCAGAAACACACATGTAACATTTTTCAAGTGATTTAAAATGCACTTCTATAATCATACATATTTAATTCCTCTTTTTTTTGTGTGTGTATGTGAGTATTTACTTATTTTTTTCGTTAATTGTCCAACAGTCGCAAAATACAACACACGGGAGAGAGAGAGAGAGAGAGAGAGAGAGAGAGAGAGTGGGGGGGACAAACGGCACGATGAGGAGAGTGGAAGAAAGGGAGACAGAAACACGGGGACAAAAATTGTGCCACGCGGGACAGGGAGAGAAAAGCTTCTGAAACAGAGTTATAAAACTTGGGAAATAAACTTACACCCGATGTTGTCAACGTGAGAACAACCAATAGTGTCAAAAAAAATATTGGATACATATATATTTCTTTCCACCACTATTTGTCGCGGACACGAGGGTTACTAATCATTATAATTTTTCTCCTTTAGTTTTCTTTCAACGTTTTCATTTAGCTTTAATATACGTTTGTAGTTACTGCTGTTTATATATATATTAGGGACAAACACTTAGAGGTGCATTATTTTACATTTTCTACTTTTTTCTGTCATTTCGCTTTCACCATCATTTCTCAGTGCTTCATCACCACCACCACCATCACCACCACTACTATCAACATTACAATCTGCATCACCTGCCAATCCTTCTCTCTTTTATTACCTTAAGTATTAACTTAAAATCTATACATGTATTAACTCACATTACTCGCACAAACACAAAAATTACTTTTTCTCTCGGAATATTTTCTAATATTTTTTCCTCTCTAAACTCTTCCCCATTTCTTATCCCGACAATGTCCTTTCTTACCATCCACCTCCAAGTCCATCCATCCTTCATTCACTCCTTCCTTCATTCGTCTACACCATCGAACTTGAACCTTTTTTTTTTCTTTTCTTGTCACCTTTCAACTCTCTACTGTTAATACTTTCCTTCCCTTCCCTCTACACCTCTTTAACACCCATCCTTCACAACACCCCCATCCATTCTACCCTCTATTCTTTCCACCTCATCCCCTCTCCCGTCCACCCCTAGCAGGCTGACCATTCTTTCTCCCACCCTTCCTCTCACTCTCCCTCCCTTCCAACAAGTGAGAGCGACACCCTAAAAAAAGAGCGAGCAGCAAGAAGCGAAGTGTCCTCCGCCGCAAGAGTTTACTTCCAGACTTGATTCGATTAGCTAATCCGATTCTTTTCGAGTCCCGCGCGCGTCTCAGGTCCGTCTGGTTCGTCTTTTCTGGAGCTGAAGCCCCGAAGCAGGACAAAGTAAAGCCCCGGACTCGTCTGCGAGGGATACCGACAGAGAAGAATGAAAAGGACAAAGAGAAGGAAATATAAAATGAAACAATGAAAAAAAAAAACAGGGAAACATTTTAGCTCAGTCCTATTTAATTTATCTATTGAATCCAAGTTTAAGATGTGGCTCTCTGGTTTTCTGAATTTTTTTCTTGGTATTATATTTTATTTCTGATTCCGACTCACTGTCTTGTTTGACTTTATTTATCTGATTATTAATCTATTTCATATATCTATTTAATTATTTTTTACATGTGATCGTAAGAGGTAACTGTGTGTGTGTGTGTGTGTGTGTGTGTGTGTGTGTGTGTGTGTGTGTGTGTGTGTGTGTGTGTGTGTGTGTGTGTGTGTGTGTGTGTGTGTGTACGTGTGCGCGCGCGCGCAAGTTTCTGGTTCTCGTTAACCGTAATAAGAAATCCATAAATCAGCCACACACACACACACACACACACACACAGAACAGATGGAGATGATCGCCCTTTAAAGGGAAGACACTTGTGGCACGGCCGAGAGAGAGAGAGAGAGAGAGAGAGAGAGAGAGAGAGAGAGAGAGAGAGAGAGAGAGAGAGAGAGAGAGAGAGAGAGAGAGAGAGAGAGAGAGAGGTTGAATAAGAAAAGAACAGACAGACGGACGAGACATTGCCAGACAGACAGGAAGGAGGAGACAGAGAAACGGAAGTAGGAGAAGAGGAGAACCCGCATCTTCCCCTTCTTCATCGCTACCTCCTCTTTCTCCTCTTCCACCTCCTCCCCCCACGGTAGCCGCATTAGGTATTCCTGGCCAGCCGTGGTCCCGCCGCTGCAGACGCCAGCTATATATCTTTTATGATAAACAGTGGGTCTCTGCAGCAGCGCCCCGCCACGGCATTACCCTCGCCGAGTGTCCCTCCGCCACCCACACGCAGCTATTTCCAGCCAACCCCGACCAGGAGCGCCAATAAATCTCCCCCGTTGCTTATACATCCCGTTTTCTTTACCATTGTTCCACGGGGGACTAGTACTCAAAGACACACGCGACAGGTGGTGACTGCGTGGTGACGGACTGCTGCCGCCGCCACCACCACCACCAGCCCCACCACCACTACCACCAGTAGCAGCGTGAGGAACAAATGGTCGGCACTGTAATGGCCCTCCCATCTGGCAGCCGTGTCGCGTCCTGAGCCACACACGAGGTAATGGAGGCGCCAGGGGGATGGCCGTATCCTTCACAATGGTTGCTGCACGAGGCCCATACCTTCCCTCCTTCGCTCTTCACCCGCCTCGTCTTCTCCTCTACACCTGGCGAGCCCAGGGTTACTAAGAGCGTGTTTCTATGGTTCAGTGCTCTCTCTCTCTCTCTCTCTCTCTCTCTCTCTCTCTCTCTCTCTCTCTCTCTCTCTCTCTCTCTCCCCCCCCACCCACCCGAACACGCAATAGGAACTCGCTCGTTGGGACACAAACATGGATGCCAGCTGGATCTTTACACGTCCGGGGAGAGAGAGAGAGAGAGAGAGAGAGAGAGAGAGAGAGAGAGAGAGAGAGAGAGAGAGAGAGCCACGCCTCCTCGCACAGCACAGTAACCATTTTTCCCTAAAGCTTCAGTATGGACTAATGTTGTTAAATCTCCCGCAAAAATTTAATTCTGTCCACACGAGGTTGGTTGGGCGAGTTATCAGCGATGGGGGCGGGCGGCTCATGCAGAGAGAGAGAGAGAGAGAGAGAGAGAGAGAGAGAGAGAGAGAGAGAGAGAGAGAGAGAGAGAGAGAGAGAGAGAGAGAGAGCAACAGGGAGTAGATAAGGAGTAGGCAAAGCACGGTGGAAACATAACACGTCCTTGATATCGGCTTAAAATGAAGACAAATGTAATTATATTCAGAATTTCTCACCAGCAGCAGCAACAGCAGGAGGAGGAGGAAGAGGAGGAGGAAGGAAGAGGAGCAGAGGCAGAAGCAGGAGGAGGAGGAGGAGGACGGAGAGTTAAGAGTATTGCTACAACTGGAATTTGGAGTAAAACAGAAATCTGGAGAGGCAAGGACCGAGAGAAAGGAGGGAGGGAGAGGGAAGGAGGAAGGGAGGAGAGGAGAGGAGAGAGGGAGGGTAGGAGGGAAGAAGAAAAAAACGAGGGAAACAAAAGGTGAGGGAAGAGGAGAAAGGCAGGAAGGAGAAAAAGAATGGGTGAATGAGAGAGAGAGAGAGAGAGAGAGAGAGAGAGAGAGAGAGAGAGAGAGAGAGAGAGAGAGAGAGAGAGAGAGAGAGAGAAGAATGGAGCGGAGGAGGAAGAAAGAAGTGAGGAGTGTAGGAGAAAGAGAGGGAAAAGGGGATCTTGGGTAAGGATGTGAAGAGGAGACGGGAAAAATAAGACGACTCGAGGCTGGAAAATTATGGAAAACGAGGAAAGAAAGGAGGGTAACGGCGGCAGAGAGGCGGAGGTGTCACGGAAATACAACCCTTTTTACCTTAACACCAAAAAGTAAATCAGATAAAATAAATAAATAAATAAATAATTAAAACATAGACATATAAATGAGAGAGAGAGAGAGAGAGAGAGAGAGAGAGAGAGAGAGAGAGAGAGAGAGAGAGAGAGAGAGAGAGAGAGAGAGAGAGAGAGAGAGATAGTGTGTGTGTGTGTGTGTGTGTGTGTGTGTGTGTGTCTCGAGAAAGAAAGGAAACAGTCACACCAATTAGACAACACACTTTTCAGGGCAGATATGAAAGGAGAGGAAAGTGGAGAGAGAAAGAGAGAGAGAGCGAGAGACAGAGAAGGAAAGGAAAGGAGAGAAAGGAGGAGAAATATAGTAAAGGAATTAAGGAAAAGATGGAAGAGTGGAATGAAAGAAAGACACGAAACGGAAAAAAATAAAAAAAATAAATGAACTTGAAAGGAGGAAACTGGAGATGAACGGGAGTGAAGAGAGAGAGAGAGAGAGAGAGAGAGAGAGAGAGAGAGAGAGAGAGAGAGAGAGAGAGAGAGAGAGAGAGAGAGAGAGAGAGAGAGAGAGAGAGAGAGAGAGAGGAAGGAAGGAAGCAGAAAGATTAATACGAGAAACAGGTGGTGGTGAAGGAGAGGTGAAGAGATGAAGTGACGAGAGGCGAGGAGAGGCGAGGAGAGGAGAGAGGAGAGGTGAGGCGTAAGAACTTTTAACAATGTACCTCATTATAATGTAGAGACGCTATAATGCTCAAAATAACCTAGGAAATTTGCTACACATGATGCTTATAACAGACGAGAGAGAGAGAGAGAGAGAGAGAGAGAGAGAGAGAGAGAGAGAGAGAGAGAGAGAGAGAGAGAGAGAGAGAGAGAGAGAAGGAATACCGCGAAAATGAGGATACTTAAGGGGAAAATTAATGCAAAGTGGAGGGAAGACAAGCAAAAGTGATGATGGAAGGATGGTGGAAAGGAAGGGAGAGGAAAAAAAGAAAAAAAAAACAAGCACTGAAATTTCGGAAGGTAAAAACAGGTTGTAGGAAGTGGAGGAAAACTAACAGGCTGGAAGGTGATGGGGAAAAAAAGGGGGGAAAAAGAAAGAGGGAAAAATGGTACAAGGTCTGTCATGAGGGGAAAGATATGAGGGATGAGATGAGAGGAAAAAGATGAAAAACTTAGAGGAAGAGAGAAGTTGAGGGTTATAATGTCAGGGAAACAGTAGAGTGAGGGTTGTGATGAGGGGAATCATGGTGTGAGGGCTCTGATGATGGAAGAAATTTGAAGGATATGATGAGGGGGGGAAAATATAATTATGAGGGATGTGATAAGGGGGAAAAAAAGGGCGTGAGAGATACAATGAGGGTAAACGAGGGTGTGAGGGATATAATGAGCGGAAAGATGAGAAACTGGTGAGGGAAAATGAAGGACTAAGAGGGGAAAGATGAAGGATTAGATAAGGGGAAAATTTTTTAAACGAGTATAAGGAGAAAAGATAATGAGAAACTGCGATGATCAGGAGGGGAAAGTAGAAATAATGATAAAAAATTAATGACGTTTGCTTTGAGAGAAAAAAAAAGTCACTAATAAAAAGAAAACGGAATAGAAAAGTAAAAATAAAACCTGAAGGGGAGACGAAGATGAGGTGTAAAAGGGAAAATGATTGAATGATAATGAGATGAGGGGCGGAGAAGGGAGGGGAAATAAGGGAGAGAGGATGAGGTGTTAAAGGAGGCATAAAGAAGTAATAGAATGGAAATGAGAGGAAGGGAAAGGAAAGGAAAAGAAGGGATGGGGTATGGGAGTTGTACTGAGCTGAGGAAAGGGGAAGGAAGAAATGGGATGGGAGAGATTTGGGAGTTACAATGTGCTGAAGGAAGTTATCGTAAGGGAGAACCGAATGTGATGGGTATGGAAGGGGGAAGGAGGAGGGTGAACCAAAACCAGTCAAGGCCATTCTATAAGCCACGAAGCCGCTGCCAAAACCACTCAAACCATAAAAAAGGATCCAGCCACTATCAGAAAGAGGTATTCACGAAATCAGATTACATATTTCAGCTTAGGGCCAAGAACGTGAAAGAAATGTGATTAGATAAACAAATATAAAAGAAACAGATTCAACAGAAAATCTCTCTCTCTCTCTCTCTCTCTCTCTCTCTCTCTCTCTCTCTCTCTCTCTCTCTCTCTCTCTCTCTCTCTCTCTCTCTCATACAACAATTAAATCTAAAGTTTCTTACGATACCAAAAGATTCATGAGGTTAGGCAAGATTGAGAGGAGAGAGTGGATGGGAGAGGAACGCTAAGTGGGAGTGATGCAGGGATGGGAGGAGGGACAAGTGGATGGGAGAGAATATTAAGAACAGAGTAGAGAGTGGAGGACATAAGTGGGAATGGAAGGTTATATTGGAGGTTAGAGGTGGAGGATTAGGGTATGAGTGGGGAAGAAAGAAAAGAGGATGATGGAAAGAGGAAAAGAGGGAGGGAAGAAGAGGATAAGAGAAGGAGCTTACAAGGGAGGGAAAAATGATTAGCGTGGAAACATTAAAAGAAAGTTACCAACATCACCTTCTGTAGCAATTTGTTTTCCCTCAGTAGGATTTGTGTGTGTGTGTGTGTGTGTGTGTGTGTGTGTGTGTGTGTGTGTGTGTGTGTGTGTGTGTGTGTACGATAACCATAGTACTTCCAAGTGGTTAAATATCTTGATTAATTTTCCAGTAATATAATAACATATATACCGCTCTATTCAGTTCACATATTACTCTCTCTCTCTCTCTCTCTCTCTCTCTCTCTCTCTCTCTCTCTCTCTCTCTCTCTCTCTCTCTCTCTCTCTCTCTCTCATTGCTGTATATGTACGGTACTTCCATACAATTAGAGGACTTAAGTAGCACCTTTACGAGTACTGAGCGTCCCACAAAGGAAAACTTCCACGGCAAGACAAAGACACACGGCAGTGACCGATAACATTCCATAAGTCCAGTAAGGTGACTCTGGGAGGGGTCGGGGTGGTGGTGGTGGTGGTACAGGGGGAGTTCATAGCGGTTCTGAAGGCCTGACACCATTGCAGCCTACATGAAGGTGGTGATAATGGTAGTTATGCTGAAGTTTGCACATTATATGGTACGACTAGGTACTGGGATTTTACTTTTAGATATGCTTGTACACGAGTATATTTCCTTAATAAATTGAAAAATAACAATATCAAGAACAAGGGATTATTACTGCATACAAACTAAACCTAATCAAACCTAGCAAGACTTAACAAAACAATATAACAACCTAGACTGGGACCTAAATATAGACATTTATTCCTATTTATTATATTCTCACGATCTTTCTACATTGTTATCGTATTTCTATAGTACACCACCTTTACCTTTACATTTCCAACACTGCTGTACGTATATTCATGAATAAAGCCAGTACACATGATTACACATGGTCTCAGTATAATCTCCAGTGTCAAAAGTGAAACATTTCAAAGAGGATTAAGTCTCGGTAGAGTTTGTGGCTTTGCATTCACCACCATTGTCCCAAGTAACACGTGTTTAATCCCTTACGGTGATTGCTAATGCTTCAAAGTACTTGTGTGTGAGTGTTGTAAAGGACTGAAGGGATGTATAGCCAGCAAAAAGGGAAGCTCTTTTTAATACCCACACTGAAAGGGATTACCAGCCTCATGTTTCCTGTACAGGTGTAAGCAGGTGCGAATCAGGTAATCCGACGTGTGCCTGTGGTTCTATGCATGTTAATAGCGTGTCATACCTGGCGGGGCGTGAGGCGTGAGGCAGGTGTTAACAGAGGTAATGGTGGTGCTGCCTTTATCCCCCGTTGCCTTCAGTCGTGCTGGCTTAGCATGAATCACTATTAAGATTTAGCATTATTGTTATTACTCGTCTAGGTTGTTATTAAAAAGATTTACTCTAGTTGTTAGTATTTAGGTGTGAATTATTAGTAAGATCTAGTGTTATCATTACCATTGTTATTTCCATTTAGAGAGAGTAAAAGGCCACTTCCACGACTTTCACGTCACCTACCCTACAATTTGCTGGTGTTTATGGCTCTTCCCGGTGTCACAGTGTTAAAATTGTAGGGCCAGAGACAAGACAGGCAAGACAGATCTGCTCTAAGAATATGGAAGGCCGTGAAAATAGTTGTGTTGTAAATGTATAATCAATGATAACTAGGAACTTTGCCAGCGTAGAGAAAATTAATGTGTTTCAGTATTAGTGTAGTATCTAGGAAGGTCTGACAAGATAGATCTATGCTGTGTCTTCTAAGAATATCGAAGGCCTTGGAAATTTGTGCTGTACTTGTAAACATGAGATTAATAATGAGACTTTGCAGGAAGGGAAAATAAATGGTTGAATATCAATGAAGTATGTAGAGATGGTTGATTGTTCTGCTTGTACTCCTAAGAACACGGATGGCCGTATAGATAATGTTTTATTGTAAATACGAGATCAATAATAACCAGCAATTCTACCAAGATGGGAAAAATAATTTTACGTGAATATTAATGGTGTATTTGGGAATGGTTATGTCTTAAAGTATGGGAGAAATTGATAACATAATATCCTACATAAACGAAGAATATATAAATGTTTGACAGACTGTGTAGTGTTGTAATGAAGTATTTCGTAATAAAGATTTGTTAAAAGTTGTATTTTTATTCATTTATATGTGTGTATGCCGTACATCATTTACTTTGCATTTAATATGTATGTATGTATGTATGTATGTATATGCATTATATAATCTATTTTCCTTCATTGACAAGGAAACGTTTTGGAATATTGCAATTCGTATAAATGTAAATATGTATGTATATTTACTCAGCATATTTCCCTCCTCCTCTCTGACCAGACCAGTAAATTCTCGCGCCCTTGAGTCTCCCTCGTTACCGCTAAATTTATGGTTCATTTATCAATCTCCCTATCATTAAAATCATAAATTATTCCAAGATTTTTATCACCACAAAAGATATTACCACCACCACCACTACCACCACCCACTGCCTATCACCCTACGCCACACATAACCCAACCCCACCCACCTCCATCCCCTGTCCATTCTCATTAAAGGAAGTAACACAACATACAATCGCTTTATGTTCACGCGAGTCACGCAACGGTGCTGTGACGGACGGTAGGGGGGAAGGTGAAGGTGAGGTAAATATAGAACTTCATGTATTCGTGTTTCTATGCATTTCGTCCCCTTATCAGAAGTATTGGAGGTTAAGGTGTGGTAAAGTGAACACTCGTATTAATATCAACGATAGATTACTAAAACCTTCACAGATGTTTAAGTACAATATTTATCCTTCTCGACCGTATATTAAATTGACAACTGGTTAGGTGTTCTTAATATTTAGAGGCACTAACTTCCTTGACCTCATCTTGAAATTGATCAAATATTCTCGTATTAAATAGTTGAGATTACAATTTTCAGAAACTGTCAACAAACAATGATAGTGTTGTTCAAATCTTCATATGCCTTCAACTTTATTTTGCCTCGGAGAAATTACCAGGGGTGATTCCAACGAAGTAACAATTATCATTGCATCATTAGAAGACAAAGGGATGAATTTAATCTAAAAAAAGAAAATATTTTTAAAACATTAGTCACTTCGGTAAATATTAAGAAGAGTCGCGCGGCCCTATTTCCTTTTTTTTTTTTTCGGCTCCTACTCCCTACAATGCTGGGGACTTGGTGGGAAAGCGGGGTTTTCGGGTGGGGAAAGCTAAAATAGACTCAAATACCGCCTCTTAGCACCAAAAATAAATAGGGACCTGCACTACTACTGCTGCAGCTCTGTTTCATATTTACCGGTTTAGTTAGGTTAGGTTTGGTTAGAATAGGATCCTAGCAGCAACAGCAAGGTTAAGAACATGGCGGCCGTCATAGTATGAACAGCAGCAGTAGTAGGCAGCTCTCTACATATTTTGGAGGTAAGAGGAGGTATTTGCCTATATTTTAGCTTTCCCTACCCGAAAACTCGCCTAACCCAAATGAGCTAAGCGGCAGTCACGTGGCGGAAGTGTTCCCAAGCAGCAAAGGTCAGAGTCGTCGTGAGGGCCTCCACTACAAGTAAATGCATATAAGATCCCGAAATTTGTGAGAATACTGGACCCGAGAGTCTAAATAACACATGGACCAGCAGAGTAAGACAGCAGAGGTGGCCGGCTAGCTGTTCACCCCCCCCACCACCACCACTACTCCAGTCACCATCACCCAACACTCACCCCTCCAGGCACTCCCACGTTCTTTCCTCACCTTCCAGTGTCCTCGCCAGCAGCCGCCGTTCCGCCACGTCTCCCGGCACAGAAAAAAAAAAAAAAATGGCCTTTCATGTCCACTTAATTTCCATAAACGCGCGGAATGGCCTCCATTTAGTCACTAACACCTACACTCACGAACAAATCTACTCCGACTGCCCAGGCCTCCAATCACGTGCCTCTGCTCACCGTCCTTGCCAGCCAATCACAGCAGGCCACTCAGACTCAAGCCCCGCCCTGTGCTTCTAGTTCGGAGCTTCAAATTGTTATGAAGCCTCGGTGTTTCATGTAATTATCTATAGTGATTTGTTAGTCCGAGTTACGTGTTCCGTTAAGCTTCACGATGCTTAGGTTCGATGAGTGAAGGTGAGTGGAGAGAGAGAATGTGATGAGTGAAGGTAAGTGGAGAGAATGTAATGAATGAAAGTTCGATGAAGTGAAGGACGAAGGAATGTGAATCGGAAAGAAGCAGTAAGATTGAAGCACCAATGCCAGTCACTACTGAACCACTACCACTACCACCACAATCATCACCACCACCACCACTGCTGCTACCGCCACCACGACTATGAACCACAAACAACAACACCTAATACCTAAAGGAAGAAGATAAAGAAAAGAAAATCCGAAACAAAAAAACAAGAACAATGGCAATAAAAGAGGAAAGAAAATAAAAAAAAAAATCCCTAACTAAACCAAAACTTACACAACCCTCCCCCCACTCCCCCTTCCCCCCCCACCCACCCACCCACACACACACACACACACACACACACACCTCTCTCTCTCTCTCTCTCTCTCTCTCTCTCTCTCTAAACAAAAACTGTTTAATCATTCTTAAGTCGAGGAAATGATAATGTCCAGAGAGAGAGAGAGAGAGAGAGAGAGAGAGAGAGAGAGAGAGAGAGTTTGGTTTTACTAAGACAATAAAGTTATTATGTAAAGAGCAAATGACTGGTTTGGTAAGGATAACAAGGAGAGAGAGAGAGAGAGAGAGAGAGAGAGAGAGGACACACAAACACACACACACAGACAGACACCATGCACAAAGAGCGCCTGTGAACGGACGTGCGGTATTATTGGATCAAAAGTTAACCCACAACGATCTGTTTCACTTTGCATCCATTCCCTTTCCCGTGCTTCCACTCGTCACTCGCAGCGTTTACCTCACTTCATTCCGCCGGACAGATTTAGTGCCCGTGATCGTCCGTCTGTCCGCCCGTCCGTCTGGCCACTTAATCGCGCGTCACGGCCTTCGTTCACCTATCATGGGCGTCATCTATAATCCGCGCAGTCAGCCAGTCAGTCAGTCAGTGAGGTAGTACGTACATGTAATGGAAATATAAGTTTTTTTTTTTTTTTTTTGTAAGTTGGTTGTTTTAATTGAGCTTAGGTTGTAGTCAAGAAAGAAATGGACTAATTTGAAAGACTGAAAGATAAGTAAAACTTAAGTAGCACTTAGATAAATAGATAAAGATAAATAGATGCAGGGATAGATAGGTAAACAGACAGACAGATAGACAGTGTGTGTGTGTGTGTGTGTGTGTGTGTGGATGGATGGATGGAGGGAGAAAGAGACAGTCAGAAAGACAGAGACAAAGAGAAGCAGAGACAACCAGACACACATAGAAGCAAACAAAACACACAGGAAAACCCACACAGTCACAAAACTAAACAAACAAAAACAAAGCAGTACGAAAGAGACAAAGAACCCAATTACAACAAAACCAAATAAATGAATCAATCAATGAACGAACCAACAAAGAAGCTCACCCACCCAGACAGATCAAAACAAAACAACCAATCGTTGCAAGAAACTTTACTACACGTGGGAGGATCGAATCGCTTTCTATTCAGAGCCCCCAGCAGGTGACCGAGGCCCATCACTATTACGAATTCCTGCCATTCCGGGAGTTTATGGCCGAGCTTCATAACGCGGCTCGCTGCTTCGAATCACTGTGTCACCTGCTGCTCTGAATTGCTGTCGATTTTACCTGTTGTCATTTTGTGCAGCTGTCACCAATGGAGGAAAGAGAAGGAGGAGGAGGAGGAGAAGGAGGTGGTGGTGCTGGTGGTGCTGGTGGATGTGAAGGAGAACGAGGAGCTGGAGGAGGAGGAGAAATAAGAAGAAAATGAGGAGGACGAAAAACAGGAGGAGAAAGAGGAGGTGGTTAAAGAAGTGGAAGAAGCGGGAGAAGTGAAGCTGGAGGAGGAGGAATACATTGGAAGCCCAAACAGCAACAGACCCTGAGGTCCTTAATTAGGCTGTTTGGGTAACTATT
>NC_087177.1:12906808-12921808 GCF_035594125.1 Scylla paramamosain
CCCAAGCAGACTTGCTGGCCCTTACGAGCTGGGAAGTGAAATTATGATTTAAATGCTTTGTTCTCTCATTACGATTACTTTTAAAGGCTGTAAGAGGTGGTAATTTTTTATGGGCTTTTTTTTTTAGTGGTACAAAATTTAGTGTTAAAAAGATTAAAAAAACATCCTTGCAAATTCCAATGTCTTCCAATCCCAGTGAAATCATTAGTAAAATAATGAAAAATAGTCTTGAAAACGACCAATGAATTCCAATCCCAGCTAGACTTCTACTCTTGAGCCATGAAAGTACCCTTGAAAACTACAGTGATTGCCACTAAAGCCTGTTAAAAAAAAAAGAAACCAAGATCATAACACCATAGCAAAAGAACATAAACACATTAAAAAATTACCACAAAAAGAGAAGCTGTAAGAAACCATAAGGCCTACACGTGGAAGTCCATGTATAAAACAAAAACCTATCAATTTAGGAATATGGACAAATAAAACCCCCTTCTTGCAATTACTCCCTAGTTTTACCACGTCCTGGAGAGCCAAACCTGGTGAATTCCCGGCAACCAAGGAGAGGCGAACCAAGAAGTCATACAACAGAAGGTGGCGATGGGAAACAGGTGAGGGGAGAGTCAGAGAGTGAGTGAGAGAGTGAGAAGAGGGCGGGTATTAACGTATTGGCGTAGAAATTAATGTTCTGTGGAAAAGGATTGTGGGGAAGGAAGGCAGATGCGCTGGAAAGGAAAGAAAGGAAGTAGAGATGAGTAGAGAAGGGAAGGAAAGAGAGGAATACTGTAAGAGGAGTGAAGGGAAGAAAAGGATGTATTAGGTAGAAAAGCAAAGGGCAGGAACGTGATGGGAAAAGAAGGGTAGGGAAGGAAAGAGTAGGGTAGGAAAGAGAAAGAAAGGAAAGGGAAGGGAAGGGAAGGAAGGGGAGGAGAGAAGAGATGGGTAAGGGAAGGTAGGGAAGGGAAGATATGAGAGGCGAGGAGAGGATGGTGATAAAACTGATAAAAAAACTGAAAAATGTTAGGACAGAAAGCAAATTACTCTCTCTCTCTCTCTCTCTCTCTCTCTCTCATCGTGGTTCATTCTTTCCAAAACTTGTTCCAGGGTCCATCACGCTTGGCTTAGATATTAATGGTTCCTTTGTATCATCCGCAATCTTCCTCCTCCCTCTCCCTCTCCCTCTCTCTCAACACTCACTTACCCCCCACTCACCGCGGATCGACGGAGGCTAATCGCTGTGAAACTGTCTCGTCTGATTCACGTGTTTCGGGAAATAAACTCGTTCACACAGGCTACTTAATGCCACTTCTCCCCTCCTCTCTCTCTCTCTCTCTCTCTCTCTCTCTCTCTCTCTCCGCATAACAACGTAATTTCCAGTTTCCACTAAGTCGTCAAATTTCAGGGAACGGGAAAAGATTAATAATAAAAGGTAAAAAAACAAGGAAACAGAGCGTGAACAGTGGAGAAAGAGAGAGAGAGAGAGAGAGAGAGAGAGAGAGAGAGAGAGAGAGAGAGAGAGAGAGAGAGAGAGAGTTCATGTTGTGTCCGTATAATACATTTTAAATTTAAGGTAATTAAATTTTAAACTATGGTGAGGAGACACATGCATCCTCTCTCTCTCTCTCTCTCTCTCTCTCTCTCTCTCTAACAGTCAGCTTACCGCAATATCCTCCTCCACCACCATCATCACCACCACCACTACCACCTCCTCCCCATTCTCCTCCTCCTCCTCCTCCTCCACCTTCTCCACCTTGCCCTCTGGCGCCTCACAATTGACGGCAGGTGTTTCGCATCGCTCACGCTTCATCTGATTAACTAAAACCATGCAAACTCCACGGCAATATCCGTGCCTCTAATGCCTCCCTGCTCTTGGCCACTCAGACATGAGAGGGAGCGGCGAGCGAGCAAGCGAACAAGCAAGTGGTGATCGGAAGGTTGTCTTGGTAGCTTGCTATAACAGCACCACCACCACTGCTACTACTGTTAAGGTGTAAGACTAACACGACTGCTTGTGCTATGCTGATGAGGGGAAGTAATAGTTTTCTGTGAGTTTCTTCTTTATAAATACAAATATAAATATAAATATAAATGGAAATGTTTGCTATGCTTTGTAAATGTAAGTTTATATATAGTTTTTACGTGCGTATTTTCTTCTGTTTCGCCTTTCTAATCTCCATTATTTTTTTAACAGGCTTTATTGGATGTATTTGGAGTCTTCAAGGATGTTTTCATGATTTTTATTGGGAGATCAACAATGGTTATGTGGTATAGGTATATACACAATGACTTTAAAGGCTTGTGACGCAGCATAGGAGATGAATCTGCTATCTTGATCTCTAATCAGACTGTTGTCTTCCTCAGTGTGACGGTTTATTAAAAAAAGGTTGGATATTGAACAGTGAGGGTATATATAGAGAGGTTCAGGCAAATACCACTTAAGGAAATTTAGGGATACAGTATAAGTGTAGAGTTATGGGATAGTTCGGTTACTTACTTCAATACAATGGTTTGCTGTTTGTTGTTGGGTGTTTATTTCATTTTGGTGCTATAGTTGTTAATATTTGTTATTTTGTTGATATTTTACCTGTGAGAGGTTTGTTATTTATGTCTTCGCATGCGACACTACTACCACCACCACCACCACCACCACCACTACTACTACTACTACTACTGTCACCAACACAGGATTCTCGCTCGTGATTACTGGAGGCATAAAGACGTTGGATCAATCAGAAGGGAAAGAGACGAAAACACACACACACACACACACACACACACACACACGACATAGTAACAAAAAATTTCCCCTCATCCTTTTCTTCTAATATTCCACGCATCATTTGGACACCCACTCCTCGTCCCTTCTCCTGACGCGGCGGTGTCCCTTCAAGAGCCACGTCCTTCCTGCCCCCTGAATATTGATGGCAGGCTGGACACGAGGACCGGCGGGGCGGAAGACATTACACTGTCGGGGAGAGAGAGTGAGAATGGCTGACGGAGGTGGTGGTGGTGGTTAATGGTGGAATCTTTTTATAGTCTAGAGCACATGAGTTGCTTTCTCTCTCTCTCTCTCTCTCTCTCTCTCTCTCTGGGTGTTGCGGTTTATGAAATAGCGTGTTTCGTTTTGTTCCCTGTTTAAACGTGCGTGTTTCTGTCATTAGAAACATTTGTAGAAAGGAAATAATGGAGCATCGAACGAAATGGGAAGAAAAAGAAGGAAATGAAGAAGAAAAAATAATAAGAAGAAAGAAGTGAACAACAACAAAAACAACAACAACAACAACAACAACAACACTTCCACCACCACTACCACCAACAAAAACAACAATTATACATATAATATACACGACAACAATTTTTTTTCATTATTTTTCCAACAATAAAAAAAAAGAACCATAACAAAATAGTATAGCACATTTACTAGTAGCTCACCAATATTGAAAGAAAATGCAAAAAATAAAAATACACAAACTCACCCACAAAAAAGATTCTAAATCATCACCACCACCACCACCACCACCACCACCAGCACAACAACAGCATAGATTCACGTACCCACAAGGATTATCAACACCACCTAATCCAGGAAAGGTCGGGTGGGCAGCTTTAAGCCCATTATTATCAGCTCCAATAATTACCACACTCCCGACATCGCCTTACACCTCGCCGGCCTCTATTCCGACCCACCCGGATGCAAGGTAGGAAAAATAATTTGATCCTCAGAGTACTATTGCTCAGAACAGGTCCTATGAGGGATTTACAGGCAAGCAATCAATAAACATGCATTTCATTTTTATTCTATCTTAATAATTGCTGAGTTAGTTAATATCTACTTATTTTTCCCTTTGACTGGTAAACTCTAGAGAACTACTTTGAGTTTCATGGGCCTTAACTAATCGTTTTCTTCAAATATCTTCGAAACAAACAGCCAGATCAGCAAGATATTTCATCATGTTTTTTTAGCATTGCCAAATACATTATAGTGCATTTCTTCTTGAGTTTGATAGCGTAATCTCCTTCAACCAAAAAGGCATTCGAACAAATGAAGCGTCACTCATTTGTGACGTCAACAACTACACTACATCTCCCCCACTCCTCCTCTCCATGTACGGTATATGTCATCATGGTGAGCCACAGACACAAGGCATCATTAGTCTTATTCTCGTATTTTACAAAGAAACTTACCTCATCGCTACCATGCTAGTTAAATAGTTGTTCAGCCAGATAGTCAAGAGACATTATAGACAAGCTCCTGGCACTTGACCGAATCTCAGTAACTCGACACCAGTCCAGGAAGGTTGCCGGCATCTCACAAGTTTAATTGATGAATATTACCTAACAAGTGTTGATTTAAAAGATAAACAAACAAAAAATAAATAAATAAATAAGATAAAATAAAATAAAAAATAAATAAATACATGAAATAACATAAAACATGATGAAAGGAATCCTGATTTTTAAGTATTACCCTTTCTAAAAACTACACACACAAACATACACACACACCCACCTAATACTCCACCCCTCAAAACACACAATGCCCCATCCTCCACACACACACTTCATCAATGGGCACTGAATGGCAATACATAACGACACACGATAACGAATCAGCACATCAGCATAACAGGCGCATCGTTAACAAGACGCATCATCTGAGAGTAACGAGACCCGCACGTACCTAATTAGCATTCAGACTCCTGAAAAAGGGAGCAAGTAAAGGATTAGATTAGTGTCATGAAAGACGCCAAAGGGGGGAGGACGTGTGCGCGGCGCTGTAGTTTGAGATCAGAAGTTACGACAATGTTTTTTACTTCTTTTCCCTCTTTGTCCTCTTCCTTGTCCTTGTCCTCCTTTCTTTCTTTCTATTCCAAAAATACCTTAGTGATTGATCTATGTTAAGACTTTTTTCTGAGTCAACTGAGTATAACTGAAGAAAAAAAATGCCTCCTTATATGAATGTTAAATAAGCAATGAGTTTGTAAAGAGTAAAAATATAATTTTTCTTGTCTTTTTTTTCTTTGCTGTCGCTACTGCTGCTGCTGCTTCTGTCCTTCTTTTCGTCTTCTTCCTCTCCTTCTCCTTCTTCTTCTTCTTCTTCTTCTTCTTCTTCTTCTTCTTCTTCTTCTTCTCCTTCTTCTTCTTCTTCTTCTTTTTCTTCTTCTTCTCCTTCATGTTCTTGTTGTTGTTGTCCTTATTATTATTATCATCAACATCATATTCATTATCATTAGTATCATCGAACAATGAGAACGGCCACCCAGTTCACTAGGTACGTATCGTAAAAGGCAACAACAAGAGAGAAAGAGGCAAGAGGACACGGTAACCTCTCTTCTCTACGTACTTTTCCATTCCAACAACGAAAAAAATACTCGTCTCGGCCACCAACCCTTACAAAAAAACTGCAACCAAATAAATAGATAGGTTGCTATCACTAGAAACAGACCACCACTACCCTCAACACTACCACCACAACCAGAACCACCACCACTACCATCAACACCACCACAATCGTCATCACCATCACCATCACTATCATCGTCGGAGCTTCACGTCATGGCTTCACTTTCCGAGGAGTGGCGCAGTCTCTCACCTGTGTCCACTCACCTGGGGCCTCATCTCAACTAATTAAGAAGAGAGAGAGAGAGAGAGAGAGAGAGAGAGAGAGAGAGAGAGAGAGAGAGAGAGAGAGAGAGAGAGAGAGAGAGAGAGAGAGAGAGTCACCTACACAGCCAGGACTTCGCGGCTGTGGAACATCTTCACGGTGGCCACGCCCCAAGTGTAGGACATGCCCACACACCAGGTGAAGATGGCAGCCCTCAGGTGGCGCTTTAATTTCTAGTCTTGCATTACTATATTTCATTATTCTGTATTATTATTTTGATGTTAATTACGTATAGCGTTATTCTCTGGAAATAATACTGTCAGAGGCTTTTTAAATAATTCCATGTTCAGCGTGGAACTTTAAGCCTTTCTGTTAGTATTTGTTTACATATAAAAAAAAAAAGAGTCTTGTAACACCTTTTATCTCAATTGATTTCAAAGAAGGGGAGAGAGGACGTATCACAGGTTTGGAAAATGAAGAGAGTGACAAGGACAGGGAGAGAAAGAAAAGGAAGAGGAAGAGAAGGAGGAGGAGGAGGAGGAGGGGGGGAGAAGGAGGAGGAGGAGGAGGAGGAGCAGGAGAGAAGACGGACATGATAAAGGGACGTCAATAATAGTGAGACTGTGAGGACGTGTGTGTGTGTGTGTGTGTGTGTGTGTGTGTGTGTGTGTGTGTGTGTGTGTGTGTGTGTGTGTGTGTGTGTGTATGTGTGTGTGTGTGTGTGTGTGTATGTGTGTGTGTGTGTGTGTGTGTGTGTCCAAGAGAGAGAGAGAGAGAGAGAGAGAGAGAGAGAGAGAGAGAGAGAGAGAGAGAGAGAGAGAGAGAGAGAGAGAGAGCTGTTACCCAGACTGTGTGCTGATGAGAAATGAAATTAATAAGAGTAATGTGAAGATTTAATTCGAAGTAAAATTTCATAGCATTTCTAAAAGAAAAAGAAAAAGAAAAATATGAAAACTGCCACCGACATTACGCAAAAATAAGTGAAGTAAAAAAAAGCAGATGATTCCGAAGAATGCACTCGTTAAAATGAAAAGGAAGAAAAAAAGAAACAGCAAGATATGAAAAGGAGAAAAAAAAATATCACACGTCAGAGCTACGCAAAAATTAATGATAAATAAGTAAGCAACAAAATAATTACAATGCAAAAGCTAATTGCTGCACCTTTGTCTATTTCTTTTTTTTTTTCTTTTCTCCTTCCTCATAGAACAAAAGCTTGATGTCTGACAAATCTGATTTTTAAAAAAAACTCAAACGAAAATAAAAAAAATACTCGTATATATATATAAAAAGAAAAATAATGTAGCTTATTTGTACATTTTTATCATAACAAAGGGGACAATAATGACGATGATGATGATGATGATGATGATGATGAAGCTGATAAAGATGCTGATGATGCTTATGATGATGAAAAGGGGAGGAAACTGGAGGGAAAAACGAGGAAAGTGAAAAAATTCCTTAAAAGGTGATAACCTGGGTGAGGGAGATGAGGAAAAGGAAAAGGAAAGGTAAGAGGCAGATGAGGGAGAAGGAGCAGGACTAGAAGCATCAGGAAGAAAAAGCAGGAGGGTAGGGGAAGCAGGAGGGGAGGTTAGGGAGAAGCAGGAGGGTGCTGAGGTGAGGCTTAAGGTGAGGCTCGGCTCGTGCACGTATACAAAGACAGGCAACAACACAACAGAGACTGAAAATAACAACCTTTCCCACGTTGCCTATTTCCTCGCTCTATAGACATTCCAATGTGGCCATTCACCCCTACACAGATTTTCCTATAATTATCCGCGCATTTTTAGATACATTATTGTACTACTGTCTTTTCAATAGTTCGGTAGATTACAAAAGATGAAAAGTATCTTTGATATTAACTTTTCTTTGTTCTAGGAAATAACTTTTAACAGACTACAAGTATAGCACTCACACGATTGGACTTTTCCTTAATCTAACTTAACCTAACCTAACCTAACCTCACCTAAAATAATCTAGTTTAATGTCTTACTCATCAGATCCTTAGTTTCCCTCACCCTTCTTCTATTTCTATCCTATCCTCACATAAATAGTAATACAGTAAAATCCCTCTCATCCGGCATTCGAGTATCCGGCAGCTTCAAGTATCCGGCACATTTTTCCCCGAGCCTTAAAATCAATAAAAAAATCAATGTGTACTCACAAAATCGATTAAAATTCCCGCGCGAGGCATACTTTGTCCCCTCGCCACCAGAGCGCACTGCTTCGCTCCACCCACGGCCCACTGCACTGTGTTTACTCAGTGACTCAGTCCTGCGTGTGCACTGTTTATCGCCTGACGCCTTCATCATGCCTAAAGTTGTAGAAAAGAGGAAGCGTGTTGTGCTTACACTTAAGCAGCTGATCAGATCAGCTGCTGATTACGATCAGCTGATCTTTGTTATGGTAAGATGCGTGGGTGTAGGGTGGTGATTGTGGACATAATTTCACTTCTATTCAAGTATCCGGCAATATTCAAGTATCCGGCATGTCGGCGGTCCCGTTGATGCCGGATAAGAGGGATTTTACTGTAGTAATAACCCTCTCAAGACCACTCACATATCTAATAGTATTATAGCAAAGAATCTTCCTTTATTTCCACCCTTTATTATAAAATTCCCAAGTCTACGTTTTCTACAACATAAGTGATGTTTCCCTCTAACTTTTTTTTTTTTTTCGCTATTTCAGTATATAATTTTCCTTCAATTCAATCTTCTACTATAAAATTCCCGCGTCCTCGTTTTTTAAAAGTTACAAGACATTCCCCTCAACCATTTTCTTCCACCTGCGATAAGATAAAGATAGAAAAAATGAACGGGGAGAAGTCTTTCATTTTCCCACACGCGGCTGACTGTAGTATGGAATAAGGAGCTCACTAAAGTACCATCATAACAAATCAATATGTATCCTGGCGTCTTTTTTTTTTTTTCGTATGTGTGTAATTCTACGTAAACCGGGGAGCGTCTTTCCACCTCGTTAGGCAAGTCCGGGAAGTTAGAAGCGTCCCAATCACTCGTCGAGGATAATAACTTCACTAATTATGAGAAGTTAGTGTCGGCGAGATGCTGGAGACCTCATAAGTTTTTCCTACGACGCTCTCTCTCTCTCTCTCTCTCTCTCTCTGCTACTACTACTACTACTACTACTACTACTACTACTACTACTACTTCTACTTCTACTACTACTACTATTGCTGCTGTTACAAATACTACTCTAGGCAAAGAGAAATTAATCATTATTCATTTTTTGGTCTCACTAGATTTATAAATGATTAATGAACAACATTCCCCGCTCCTCTCTCTCTCTCTCTCTCTCTCTCTCTCTCTCTCTTTCTTTCCGACATACCATCATCCTCGTGAGGGAACAAATAACAACTCGGTTGCCGGGAAGAAGGCATCCAAGGGCGACCATCAGCGTTATTCATCAGTGAACCATAACGAGCGGCGGCGTGAAGGCGAGGCGAGGCGAGGCGAGGGGATGCGATGGGAGAGGAACGGTGTTTAGGTCCAGATACTAAGTTTGGTGTTGTTGTCTTGTAGAGGATTGTTTTGTTAGTTGTGCCTGTAGGATTGTGTGGTTTTGTGATGTGTTTTTTTTGTTCTTTGTTTTGTCTTTGTTCGGTGGGTAGTTTTGTTTGATCTCTCTCTTTCTCTCTCTCTCTCTCTCTCTCTCTCTCTCTCTCTCTCTCTCTCTCTCTCTCTCTCTCTCGGTACATCTATAATTTTTCTCTCTATAGATCTTCATCTATTTTCCTCCCTCTTTTTTTTTTATACCATAACTATTTTCTCTCTTAGGTACCTATTTTTCTTTTTTAATCTTTCTAGTATCTTTACGTATCTTTGTCTATCTACGTGCGTTATTTTTGCTGATGTATTATTGTTAGGTATTTCTCAGATTTGAAGCCTATCAGGTAATGGAATGCTGAAACGTAATTGTTATAATCATTCATCCATTTCTCTGGTAAACTCTGGAACTTTCTGCCTGCTTCTGTATTTCCTCCTTTCTGACCTGAACTCCTTTAAGAGGGAGGTTTCAAGACACTTATTCTTAAATTTTTGACTACCGCTTCGGACCTTATTGGGGACCAGTATCTCATTTTTTTTTATTAGATTTTTGTTGCCCCTGGTCGATGTCCCTCCTACATTAACCAAAAAAAAAAAAAATAAATAAATAAATGAATAGATAAAAAGAAATATATGTAAAAAGATAGGTTATGGTAGATGTAGAATAACACATTAAGAAAATAAAGGAAGCTGCAAGAGGTCATCAGGCTTACATTTTGCAGCCTCTGTATAAAACAAACCTATTTACTGAGCGCAGTGTAGTACAGCGTAGTGCAGCACAGTGGGCCAGCAGTGTGGTGGCAGGGATGCGGAGGCAATACATACACCGCAGGAGTAAAGATGTGGAGAAACTTTTTTCCTTAAGCGAATTAACATTACGTATTCAAACCCTCTTTCCCTCTCTCTCTCTCTCTCTCTCTCTCTCTCTCTCTCTCTCTCTCTCTCTCTGGTAACTTCAGTGGGTCTTTTTCTTCGCCATTTTGTGTTGCCCTTGACCAGAATCACTCTAACATATAAAAATGTGAATAAAAGGATTCTCTCTCTCTCTCTCTCTCTCTCTCTCTCTCTCTCTCTCTCTCTCTCTCTCTCTCTCTCTCTCTCTCTCTCTCTCTCTCTCTCTCTCTCTTTCACACACACAGGGAAAAGGAAGTGCAGTTTTACATAACACAGGAAAATTTTGCACGTTCCTGTGTATGTATCTTCGCGATGTTGTATTTCACGCCACTGGACTTTCCTCGCGTGTTCGAATAATCGCCCATTTCAATAAAGCAGAAGGCTGGAGATGGTGGTGGTGATGGTGGTGGTGGTGGTGGTAGGCGGCCTCTCCTCTCCCATTCCCCTCCCGTCTCTCTCATCCCCCCTTTCTCTCTCTCTCTCTTCTTTCCCCCACACCTCCCCTCCCTCCCTTCCTCCCTTCCTTGCTTAATGATTACACACGGCAGGTCCAATGGTCAAAGTTTGGGGTATTGAGTGTGAGAATTGGGTGGTTAGTGTCATGGTAAGGATGTGGGTGAGGGGGGATAAAGGACGATGCGTGTGTGTGTGTGTGTGTGTGTGTGTGTGTGTGTGTGTGTGTGTGTGTGTGGGTTTCCGTGTGCACAGTGTCCTGCAAGTAAGATAAAAGAGAAAGACACACATACTCGGCCGGCCACGCACGAACGCACATGCACGCACATACACATACACGCACGCACACACACACACACATGCACACTTTACGCTACATGGAAATTCCTGACGAGACAATCATAGTAGTAGTAGTAGTAGTAGTAGTAGTAGTAGTAGTAGTAGAAGTACAATCGATTATACACACACACACACACACACACACACACACACACACACACACACACAGGTAAAAGCCCCCAATATGTAGATTAAACAGACAGACAGCTAGAATGAAAGGAAGCGATAAGAAACGAGACAAAATCGACACGCAACGAACGAAACAAAAAGATACACGCGATCATTGTGTGACAGATCAACACGACACGCGGACGAAAGACAGACAGACGGACGGACGAGATAACAGAGGAATGAAATGACGGTCAGTTAAGAGCAAGGAAACTATTACTACACTATACACAGGATCAATATACTACATGTGTGCGTGTGTGTGTGTGTGTGTGTGTGTGTGTGTGTGTGTGTGTGTGTGTGTGTGTGTGTGTGTGTTGTTTGCTATACACTGCCTTTCACTTAGTGTATTAAAGCTTAGCATTGAAATGTAGGAGTCACAATAATTTAGAAGAGAATGAAAAGTTAGTAAATGTTAGAGTTTAATTTAAAAAAAAAGTAATATAGTATAGAGGGACACAAAAAATATACAAGTGTAGGAGTGAAAGAAAAATAGTGTGAAGAGAGAAAAGAATGTAAAAGACCGAATAGAAGGAAATGAGAGAAAATACTTAATTAAAACAAGCCATCATTTGTAGTGAAATATGAATCTAAAATAATGATGTTAATAAAGAACAGACAATATATAACTGATGTGTGCACTTAAGAAAGAAAACAAGTAAAAAAAAAAATGAGCGAAAAACAAGAATGTAAAATAAAACAATACAATAGATAAATAAAAAAAAGGAACAGGCAATATACATGTAATTATACACTTAACGTACGTAGATATGAACAAAAAAAATTACAACATAAAATAAGAAAAAAAAGAGAAAAAAAATAATAAAAAAAAGATAAATAAACGGAGAACAAACTAGGAAATAGATACAATTATATACTCACTGTCAGCATATATAGACATAAAAGAATAACAACTAAGATAAAAAAAAAATCAACAAAACAAAGCAATAAACAAACGGAATAATTCATCTACATCCACAGCCCACACCTGTAAATAGGCAGGAGGGCGGGGACAGGTGTGTTTAGAAAGTGTCCAAATGTTTACCTTAATGGATACGTACGGCGGGAGGAGGACAGGTGTGAACGGGCCAGGTGTGACGGTTCGTGCGGCGGTTATAGCGTGACGGCCGCGACTCATTAAGGAGGAGGAGGGGAAGTGAGGGGAGGAAGCAGGAAGTAAAGGGAGGGGAAGGAATAAGGGGGAGGAAAAGGAGACGTGGAGAGGGAGGAAGGGAAAGTAAAGGAAAGGGGAGAAATTAGGGGAATAAAAGGAGGAAGGGGAAGTGAGGGGAGGAAGCAGGAAGGAAAGGAAGGGGAAGAAATGAGGGGAGGAGACGGGAGGTGGAAGGAAAAGGACTTGGGATTAGGGATCAGGCAACAAGCAGGCGGGGAAAGAAACAAGGAATGATGCAGGTCTTATATCCCCTCCCCCAAAAAAAGAGTATGAAAGGAAAGAGAGTGAAAAGAGAAGAAGGGGGAAGAAAGAGGAGTGAAAGAGTGTTACGTAAAACCAAAGAGCGTGTAGAAGGGGAAGAGAATAAGTAGGAAAAACAGAGTAATAAACTGCGGGAAGTGATAGCTGGAAAGTGAGACAGAATTAGAGGGAAAGACTGTTGGATAAAGCAAGTGAGTAAGTTATAGGTGGACAAACAGGTGGGCAAACAGGTGGATGGGTAAAGGGAAGTGGGTAGGAGGAAAAAAAAAAAAAGATAATACGTGCGAGACAAGACAAACTTCTAAGCGATTATGTTTTTTTTCCCTCTCTCTACCTTAAGGAAATTGGTCTAAGAGGGAAAAAAGGTTAATGGGAGGGAATATCTGAGTGAACGGATCCGTCAAAGGCAGACTGAGGCAGGTAAGGTATGGAGAAGGGCACCCGGACAGGCATGTAAGGAGGAGGAGGAGGAGGAGGAGGAGGAGGAGGGAAGAAAGATAGTGAAAGGACAAGGAGGAATAACAAGGAGGAAGGCAAGGTAAAGAGGAGAAAAGAAGAGGGAAGAAAGGTGAGGGGGACATGGAGGAAGGAATAACCGTGAGAAAAGCAGGTAAGGAGGAGGAAAGGAGTGGGAAGGAAGGAGGTGAGAGGACAGAGAGGAATAACAAGGAGGAAAGGAAGGAAGGTTAAGTGAAGGTGTTGTGTTTTTAGCAGCTAAACTACACGGTGTAAGAGTAAGTAATTGTGTAATTAGGCAAAAGTTAATTAGAACTTCATTTCCTTGTCTGTTAATGGATTAAATACTTTTTTTTCTTTTTTCGCTCGACCTCTCTATTTTTTCCTAATTTTCTTTCTTTATCTCTCTTTGTCTCTGATTTTTTTTGGCCTGGTTGTCTCTCTCTCTCTCTCTCTCTCTCTCTCTCTCTCTCTCTCTCTCTCTCTCTCTCTCTCTCTCTCTCTCTCTCTCTCTCATCCTCTATTTGTCTTTGTCTCTTTAACCTTTCCCGTCATTGTCTTTATCTCAGTCCGTTTTTCTCTCTTATTTCTATATCTCTTTGTTTCTCTGTCTATTTGTCTCTTTCTATCTCCCCTTCGGCAATTCTTAGTTAAAGGACAAAATGTTTCATTTCTCCATTTCTGCAATTTTTCTCAGTCACAGCGTTCCTTTGGCGCTCTCTTATCTGTTTCTCCGTCTCTCTGTAGGTGTAAATTTGTTCTACTTTGCCCATCTGTCTATCTGTGTGTGTGTGTGTGTGTGTGTGTGTGTGTGTGTGTGTGTGTGTGTGTGTGTGTGTGTGTGTGTGTGTGTGTGTGTGTGTGTGTGTGTGTGTGTGATTGTGTTTTCGTGTGAGGCGATGGTAGGTTTACACGAAGAGTCTGTTGTTTTTTTCCGGGTTAGGCCTACTCTGTGTGTGTGTGTGTGTGTGTGTGTGTGTGTGTGTGTGTGTGTGTGTGTGTGTGTGTGTGTGTGTGTGTGTGTGCGTTTCGTGCAGCTATACGTAAGTACATATAAGGCAAGACTGTGTCAGTTAAAACGTCAATACTACTAACACACACACACACACACACACACACACACACACACACACACACACACACACACACAAGCCGTGGAGGGAACATATACGCGTATTCTCCGCCAGCCTCCTTGATTGCGTCTCTGTAGCAATACGAAAATTAGACTTTGCTAATTTAATCTTGGTTGTCTTGCTTCCCTCAGGCGTGTTTGGCCCAGTCCCCCGCACCGCCTCCGCCCCGCTCCTTCCTCGGCCTCCTTAACGAGTACCTCCTGCTTCTGTCCAACCTACTTGTCTTATGCTTCTGTTCCCCAGGTCCTTGCTACTTACCACTTCTAATTCTCTTCTTCTGTTATTATTCATGGCTTCCCATTTCTTACTCCCCTGCTTTCTTCCTTTAATTTCTTTTCTTCCTTCTTCATGTTCATTTCTTTGTTTTTTTCCTTTCTTCTTTTCTCCTTTTCTTTTTCTTCTTCTTCTCCTTTTCCTTCTCCTCCCCTTCCTCTTCCTTCTCCTCATCTTCCTCTTCTTCCTCCTCCTCCTACTCCTCTTTTTCATCATTCTCTTCTTCTTCTTCTTCTTCTTCTTTTACCAACTTACCTTATCTAGATTTCTCTTTCTCACCTCTCCAATGTCCACTCCACTCACTCTCTTCCAACCCTCCCTCTTCCTATACTCCTCTTCTTAACTGTTCTCTTTCCCCTCCTCATCTCTCTTATCATCCTCTTCCTTCTCCATCTTCTCTGCTCCCTTACCTCATTCCCTCCTCTCGCATTTTCCTCCTTCCTTCACTCCTCCTCCTCCTCCTCCTTCTCCCTCCAGTCTTAACATCTCTTATCATCCTCCTCCTATTCTTCCTCCTCCTCCTCCTTCTTCTACCTCGCTTACTCTAATGATTTTATTTTCTTCACTCGTTCCCACGCTCTTAGCAAGTGAAAAATAAATGATGATGAAATTGAAGAAGCTGAAGAATTAGTATATGCAACAGTATTATATTTTTCTTGACTATGAAGATGAAGATGATGATGA
>NC_087177.1:12929308-12984308 GCF_035594125.1 Scylla paramamosain
ATGCCTACTCTGTTTCTCTCACCCGAGTTTTTCTCCTGCAGGTGTATTTCTCTCTCTCTCTCTCTCTCTCTCTCTCTCTCTCTCTCTCTCTCTCTCTCTCTCTCTCTCTCTCTCTCTCTCTCTCTCTCTCTTTTACAGCCTCTCTCTTTACGTCCTCTCCTTTTCCTCCTCGTGTGAAGGGAGTTGGGCAGCCGGGGACTTGCTCCGCCATGAATACGTGACAAACTTCACGCTTTTTCTCTCTTATTTATATTTTCCGTGTGCGTGTGTGTGTGTGTGTGTGTGTGTGTGTGTGTGTGTGTGTGTGTGTGTGTGTGTGTGTGTGTGTGTGTGTGTGTGTGTGTGTGTGTGTGTTTAATATGGGAAGAGTGATTGTTTTTATTTCTTTTTTTTTTGTCTGCTTGATAAGGAAATGGAATAATGGTAATGGGAAAAGTAATAATATTTTATGTATTTTAGGATTTCCTTGTTATTTTTTTGTGTTTAGATATATAAAAAAAAACATAAGTAAGAGCAGATGGATAACAGATTTATATATAAGCAAATTTATAAAACATGAGCGATTATTATTAAGAGAAAGAAATAAAGGAAAGTGAATGATTAATAACAGAGGAAGAATGTAAACAAACTGTGGATAAGAAAAAGAATGGTGAAGCACCAGGAGAAGACGAGACCCCTGTGGATGTAATCAAGGAAAAAGAGGAAACACTGGGTTTACTGGATGCTAGATTTAATGAACCTGGCGTGGCAAAGCAAGCAAGTCCCAGACGATTGGACCGCAGTGGTGATCTACCTTATGCACACAAAAGGTGACAAAACAGACTGCGGAAGTTATAGAGGCATCTCTCTGCTGTCACATACAGGACAGATCTATGAAAGAATCTTGGAAACAATTGAGAAGGACAGCTGAACCTAAAATTAAAGAATCGCATTATGACTTTAAACCAGGACGAGGAGTATCTGGCCACGTATTTACACTAAAAATGTCAATGGAACAGTGTTGGGAGTGGAACAAGCCAAAACGTACTGAATTTATTGACTTACAAAAAGCGTTTGACAGGGTTCCGAGGGATCAACTATGGCAAGCCATTGGAGATGAGGAATACAAGGTACCACCAAGTCTAATAAAAACAATCAAAAGTATATAATATAAAAGGCAACAATCAAAGGCCACCCCAGGGTTACAAAAACCCTGGCAGGAGCTACCAGCTGTCCATAATCCTCTAGAAAGAGTCAGTATTGACATCACCGAGGTTATAACTAGCATCCATGGCTACAGATGGGTTTTGACCATTATAGACCACTATTCCCGCTATGTAAGATTCTTAAAGTTAAGAACTATGGCGGCCGAGGAGGTAGTTAGGAATTTAGAAGTTTACCTAGGAGACTTTGGGATACCAAAAGTGCTGCTGATGGACTGTGCCAGGGAGTTTACATCAGAAGCCTTACCTGAACTGTGCCGAGGGTAAGGAGTCAAGTTGGTACACTCCACACCGCATCACCCTCAAGGAAATTCAGTTTCGGAGCGTATGCATCGTACAATGCAGACGGTGCTCACGGTTCTGTGCAGACCAACTCACGAAGTGGCTGGAACGTCTAGTCAAGTGTCAAAAAGTTTTGTCTATGAAACGACTGGTGAACCACCATACTATATAATGTTTTCTCGACGTCCAACCCGTGATACAGGTGTCTAACTGCCCCGAGGACCCTGTTCTGTAGGCGGCTCATGAGGTGATCCGTCAGACATACAGGAAAATGTCCCAGAAATGGAGAGATAAAGCTAATACTGGGAAGAAGGACCAAGGAGTGAAAAGTACCAGGTAGTGTGGATTAAGAGAGAGGTAGCTTCATCAGCGGTAGAGCGGCAACTGATATCCAAGTGAATAGGCCGATACAGAGTGAAAGACGTCTTACGAGAAGGAAGTGCCTATATCCTTGGAAACTTGAGGGACGGTACGCAAATGCAACAAGCAACAAACAAAGTTAAGCCGTAGTAGCGGACGCTGAGAAGTTCATGCTGCCCCGAGGAGGAAGGAGAGGAGATCGAGCAGCGACCCGTTCGTATAAGGTGACCTGTGAGACGATGTGTTGAGGAAGCTTAAGAGCTCCCATAGAGTGGAGAGTGAAGGGCGCCCCCCCCCACCCACACACACACACATCTCAGCTTTCCCTCCTTCCCTCCCTTTCTTTCTCCTGTACTCCATTGCACTCAACTATTTCCTCCATTTATACATATTAACTTCTCTCTCTCTCTCTCTCTCTCTCTCTCTCTCTCTCTCTCTCTCTCTCTCTCTCTCTCTCTCTCTCTCTCTCTCTCTCTCTCTATCTATCTATCTATCTATCTATCTATCTATCACCCTTTCAAACATGACTTTCCACTCTATTCTCTTTCCTTTTATTCTCTTTATTCAACATTCCTTACTCTGTCTCCCTCTCCCTCTCCCTCCCTCTCTCTCTCTCTCTCTCTCTCTCTCTCTCTCTCTCTCTCTCTCTCTCTCTCTCTCTCTCCTCTCTCTCTCTCTCTCTCTCTCTCTCTCTCTCTTTGGTCCTTGTATCGTTTTCTCTGCCTCCTTCTCTTATCCTTCATCAACTCTCTGCCCGCCAGCCGCTGTTGGTCAGGAAACGGGGGAAGTGAAATATAATGGATGGGAAAAGAGAACTGATGTGGGTTACCAAGGAGGAGGAGGAGGAGGAGGAGGAGGAGGAGGAGGAAGAGGAGGAGAAGGAGGAGGAGGAGGGGGAGAAGGAGGAGGAGGAGGGGGAGAACAAGAACAAGAAGAACAAAAGGAACAAGAATAGCAAGAACAAGAACAACTAGAAAAAGAAATGAGAGTTGAGAGAGAGAGAGAGAGAGAGAGAGAGAGAGAGAGAGAGAGAGAGAGAGAGAGAGAGAGAGAGAGAGAGAGAGAGAGAGAGAGAGAGGAATATGACAGCCAGAAAAAGCTTCCTTCCCATTTTTTCTTTCCTTGTATGTTTTTCTTTTTTTCTTCTTTTCTTCTTCTCTGTCTAGTAACTATCTTGCCTCGCCTTGCCTCGCCTTGCCTCGCCTTGCCTCGCCTTGTCTCGCCTTGTTTCGGCTTAGTTCGGCTCGGCTCGGCTCGGCTCGGCTCGGCTCGGCTCGGGTCGTCTCGGCTCGGTTGGTTTTGGTTCGTACAGAAAAACACGGAAGTAATGTCACGGTACGGATGTTTCTACGACGTTTATGACGCTAGAGGGAATACACACACACACACACACACACACACACACACACACACACACACACACACACCAAAGTATTCTTCTTCTTTTCTGCCTAAATCTACCGTGCATATATATTTTTTTGTCCCTTTTTTTCCCTCACTATATCACCTATTTTTGCGTCACACACATACTTTTGAGTCTTGACGTAAAAAACGATATGAAAGAAAAAGGTGTGTCTGGATTCTCTCGGGCGCAAGATTGTGAGAGTAAGGGTGGGGGGTGGGTGGGAGGAAGTAAAATTCTTGTTCTCTTTCCGTGAACGAGGTACAGATAACTGGTAACTCCTTGCAACAAAATACCGAAGCGAGGAAACTGCGAAAGGAGGAGAAATTTGTTGGTAAAAAAATAAATAAATAAATAAAAATAAATAAATAAATAAAAAAAATGAGTGAGAAAATAAGCATGAAAAAATGTTATGTGTTCTCTGATGTGCATTTGTTAGAGGCAAAAGTTTGATGCATGTGATATTTCCTTGTGTGTTGTGTTGATTATTCTGTTGCTGTGTTTTCTCAGGTGTTTCGGCCTTTAACACACTCTAGAGGAAGTTACTGGATTTCAAAGGTGTTTTCATGGTTCAAATGAGAGTTTAACAAGTATTCGGCACTGTCACAAGGAAAAATACTCATAAGGATCTCATTAATCACCTCCATGGATTTTGAAACTGTTCTGACGAGGAGTAAAACGTTTAAAAGTATGGGCTGTGATGAATTAATAAAATATGTATAAAAAAACAGAGGTAGGAAGTGAAATAAGCTTTGGGCAGATGTATTTTTTTCACATTTTTTTCGTCTCTGGTGGGAATAGAAGGGGGATGGGAAGAGATTAAGAAAAAGAATGCAAAAAAGCTGAGAAATTAAAATGAGTGAATATAAAAAGGCTATGTACCTCTGTCTACTTTGCATATCTACTATAGGTTCACTATGATGGTAACCCTACAAAACTACTGGAAAGTAATGAGTTCAGTTAGGTTAGTTTATGATATTTACATAGATTTCCAGTTCGTATGTGTGATGATGTATTTAGTATGTTAATTATATAGCAACCGACAACCATCACCACCACCATCACAGACACCACGATCACATCACCAACAACGACAACAACAACAACAAAAACAACAACAACAACAACAACAACAACAACAACAACAACAACAACAACAACAGCAACAGCAACAACAACAAAAACATCACCAACAACGACGACAACAACAACAACAACAAGTCACGCTCCCAGACGACCTAGGGAGAGAACATACGACCTTACAACTACATGACCACCACCACCACACCCTCACACCCTCCGTCACCCCTCCCTTCCGTTTTCTCCCTCCAACTTCCCCAGTCCCCGAGGCAGCCCAGGAGGAGGAGGAGGAGAAGGATAAAGAGGAGGAAGAGGTGGGGGGTGCGTTCCTCTCTCTCCTCCCACCCATGGCACCCAGCCCTCTCCCCCCCGCCAAAAAAAAAAAAAAAAAAAGCGAGGGCGTGCGCTGGCCAGGGGGGAAATATGGTGAGACTGGAAGGAAAAATGTTGAGGAAAATTGATAAGACAGGAAGGATGCGAAGGAATGGGAGGAGGCAGCCTGGTAGCTTGCTTGGTAGGGTTGGTTGGCATGGTTGGTTGCCTCCTCTTCTTCCTCCTCCTTCTCCTCCACTTTCTTTTTCTTTTTTTTTTCTTTTCCTTCGACCTCCACTTCCATTTTCACTTCCTTCTTGCTTCTCTTCCTTCTCCAGATTCTTCAGTTTCTCTTCTTGGTATATATTTGTTTTTTCCTGTGTAGTTCTCTTTCGCTTTTTTTTTTCTTCTTCTTTTTCGTGTACCTGTTCTTGTTGTTTTTGTTCTTCCTCATCTTCCATTTCCTGCCCTTTTTTTATTTTCCTTTTTTTCTCTTGTGTAGTTTTCTTCCTCTTAGTGTTCTTCTTTATTGTTGTTTTGCTTTTGTTCTTCCTCCTCCTCAATTTCCTTCTCCTTTATTTTTATTTTTCCTGTGTGGTTCTCTTCCTCCTCTCTTTTTATATTCCTCTTCATCCTCTTCGTGTTGTTCTTGTTCTTCTTCCATCTTCTCTCCCCTTTACTTATTTATTTATTTTTTCCTTAACTTTCTCTCCTATTTCCATCCACTGTTATCCTCTCTGTTTCCCTAATTTCTCGTCCTCTTCCTCCTCCTCCTCCTTTTTGCTCCTCCTCCTCGTTTTTCCCTTCCTTCTAATAGTTCTACACTTCAGACCACTGCTATTGTTCCTCCTCTGGCCCCCCTCCCTTAATTCTCCTTCACCACCACCACCACCACCACCTCCTGTACACTCTCACGTCCCACTACAGATTAATGAGTAAGTAAAGAAAAATGACGCACCGCATAAACAAACAAGCGTCCACAGGGTTAGATACACAAGTGAAGATTAATATGTGTAATGCTCAATGAGTACGAAAAGTAAAAAAAAAAAAAAAAAAAAAGGGAAAAAGTTGAAATTAGTACAAGTTTCCTGACTAACACGCAGTACCAGGAATTAAGGGAAAATTTACGTGCTACATGAGTAAAAAAAAAAAAGGAGTTATTAGCGTACGTAACTTGTTAATGAAGAGGAATTATTGTACTAAGTTAGTTAGGTAGTTTTTTCAGAATGTACGATAGTGTATTGTTTTTGTTTCTGGTGAGCTGTGTTTGTATTTATTTATTTATTACTATTATTATTATTATTATTGTTCTTATTGTTATTATTATTATTATTATTATTATTATTATTATTATTATTATTATCATTATCATTATTATCATTATTATTATTATTATTATTATTAACATCATCATCATCATCATCTTCATCATCATTGTTAGTTATTGTTAGTCTCATTTTGTTTAGGTTTGTGAATTAAATCCATTTTTTTTTTTGTAGTATTATAAATATTTCGTTTACTCTCTATACATTTGAGATGAATATTACTGCAAAAAAGTTAAAATTTTCCCCAACCTTATAAATATACGATACAACATAAATATTCTAATGTATGTACACGTTCTCTCTCTCTCTCTCTCTCTCTCTCTCTCTCTCCTCTCTCTCTCTCTCTCTCTCTCTCTCTCTCTCTCTCTCTCTCTCTCACACACACACACACACACACAACGCCTTGCCTTAGCCCTACTCTCTCCTCTCCTCTCCTCTCTTCTCCTCTCTCAAGGGAAATTAAGAAAATATGAGCTAGAAGAAGAGGGAAAATAAAATGTGAAATGTATTTATATTCTGAATTGGTGATGACGTCACTAATTAGCATATTGTGACGTGACTGATTAATCTTCATCACGAGGGAGACGAAAGCTGCATGAAGACTGACACCTGACGGGGACACTTGCAGCCTCCCCCTCTCTCTCTCTCCCTCTCCCTTTCTCCCTCTCTCTCTCTTTCTCTAGCTGGTGACTGCGAGGGAGAGAGAGAGAAACAAGAAAACAGAGAAGGGACGAAAGAAGGGAGGGTGGAAGGAATAGATGGGAGGATGGAAAGGATAAGAAGAATATGGACAAAAAAGGGGAATAGAGAAAGACGAAAGGATATGAAAGGGGACGGAAAAGAGAGGGAAACGACAAAAGACAGAAGGTGGAAGGGGATGGGAGAGTTAAAGGGGAAACAAAGAAACGGACGATGAAGGGGAGGAGGGAAAGACAGAAAGGGATGCAAAAGGGAAAGGACAGAGTAGGATGTTGATGATGAGAAAGAGAAACAGGAGAAAAAGGAGAGGAAGAACGTAGGAAAGAAGAAAAGGGAAGGAACAAAAGACTGAAAGATGAAAGGAACAGGGAAAAAGGAGCATGCTAGAGATGGAACAGAGGATGGAAGAATGGAAAGAAAAGAAAAGGAAGGATAGGGATAAGAAGGAAAGAAAACTGAAAGGGGTATAAAAGAGGGAAGAGGAAAGGAGGAGGATGGAGAGAGATAGAACACAGAAGAAAGGAAAGAAAAGAGGATGATGAAAAAGGAACAAAAATGAAAAGAGGGATGGATGGGAAAGAGAGGATAACGAAGGAAATAAGAGAGAGAGAGAGAGAGAGAGAGAGAGAGAGAGAGAGAGAGAGAGAGAGAGAGAGAGAGAGAGAGAGAGAGAGAGAGAGAGAGAATAGGAGGAAGAGAGTTAAGGAAAGAGAAAGAAAAAGAAAGGAGAAAGAAAACGGAATGCAAGTGTGTAATGGAAGGGAAGTTCAAAGTTAAACCGAGAACTTACACACACACACACACACACACACACACCTAACTGTCAAAATGCGAATCAAACAACATTCGCTTACTTTCTCTTAACTGAATATCTACCTGAAGTAAGCAACACCTAGACGAAGAAGAGGAAGAGAAGAAGAAGGAGGAGGAGGAGGAGGAAGAAGAAGACGACAATGAGAATTTATATACCAAGAAGACGAGCAGAATGAATTAAGAGCAGAAGAGAAAAGAAAGCAGAAGAACATGAGGGGGAGGGAAATTAGAATGAATTACAAGAAATACGAGAAGAAGGACGAAGTGGAAAAAGAAATAGACTGCAAAAGAATGACTGGAGTGGAAAAGAACCAGGAGGAGGATGAAGATAGACAAGGAGGAGGAGGAGGAGGAGGAGGAGGAGGAGGAGGAGGAGGAGGAGGAGGAGGAGGAGGAGGAGGAGGAAGAGGAGGAGGAGCAGGAGGAAGAGAAAGATGAGGAGGAGGAGAAGCAGGAGGAAAAGGATAACGATGTCAATGACAACTACGTAAAAAGAGAAGAAGGAGGAAGAGGAAGAGAAAGAAAGGAAAGAGGAGAATCACAAAGGATCACAAAGAAAAACGACAAACAACATCAGATCTGCTGGTCCACACGAGGCTGTTTGTGGTCTGCTACGCTATATGTACAAGTAAAAGATTCAGGACAGCTATGGAGGAGGAGGAGGAGGAGGAGGAGGAGGAGGAGGAGAAATACATGGGAAAGCCAAACAGCAACATACCTTTAGGACCCTGAAAGGCTATTTGGTATCTAATGTTAACTATGTACAGGGTAGAGAGACAATACAGTACATGGGATTTACATAGGAAAGGATGAAGGAAGTTTTCCCATTCACCATACGATGTCCACTACACGCCTATCTGAAAGTGAACACATTGATAATAATATCGCTGCTCGTAAAATAAATAAATTATTTTAGTAAATACAGAAGTTATAGTTTAATGATTAATTATTTGGACAAGAAGAGAGTTTGTTGGGGATTAGCTTTCAAATATTTGTCCATTCTATCTTCAAATAATTCAACTGAATTATTGTTTACGATTTCTGAAAGAAGTTTATTCCAGATAATAACGATGCGATTAAGAAAAAAAAAAAACTCACCTCGTTGGATTTAAAACGTCTGGATGCAATCTTCAATCCATTATTTACTGTCAGGTTAGAATGATCAATGATAAAATATTTATCAGCATCAAGGTTACTATATGCTTAAAAAATATGAACACTTCAATTACGTCTCTTATCTTGTTTTCGTTAGCTTAAATAGGTTTAATTCTTTCAGTCATTCCTCATACGGTTTATTACGCGGTCTTGGAATCATTTTAGTAACTCTGCGCTATATCTTTTCTAGTTTATCAATATCTTTTTTATAATACGGTGACTAGATCTCCACACACTATCGAGTGATTTTATAAGGCAAGTATAATGTTTTCTCTGATTTAAATTAAAAGATTCTCTCAATGAAACCTAATTTATTTGTTGTTTATACTATTTATGTGCAATGTTGACTCGGTTTTACATCTTTCAACACTACAACACCAAGATCTTTTTTTCTTTTCTAGCGCTTGACGGTGGCATGTAATTCATTACATATCTCGCGTGAACGTTGTTGCTTCCAATATTGAATCGCATATGCCATTTTTCTGCCCAGGTTGCTGGTAGCTTATTAATGTCACACTGTAGTGTGACGTTGACGTTAATTTACTTGTTTTGGTGTAATCTGTGAGTTCATTCATTTAACAATTGATTCCTTCACCAATATCATTAACGTATATTATAAAAAGTACTTTCCTAATACAGAGCCTTGAGGAACGTCACTATTTACATTATGCCAATCTGACATTTTTCCTTCACTGCAACACGGTGTTTTCTGTCTGAGAGCCAGTCTCCCAGCCATTTCAGGGTGTTTCCGGTGTAACCATAGGTAGGGGAAGGTAGGAGCAGACTCTGTTAAACATCACGGAAGTTGTCCTTTGTTCATTTAGTACAGGATACTGCCCTGTTGCTCGTCTGATGAAATATCGCCAACTTGAACGACAACAGGCACCACAAAACTCTAAACAAACTCTAAAACCTAAGTGCTGCGGTGTCACCTTAAAATAACAGGTAAGCAATTTCAAACAAATGAAACCAAATATTTCTTCTTCAGTCGTGTCATAAATATCTGGAGTTGTCTTCCATCAAGCGTCGTTAACTCAGGTACTGTTGATCAATTTAAAACCCGCCTTGACAAGTATCTAGAAACTAATCCCCGGTTGTCTTTGTTCATGTCTGAATAAAGAACACGTTCACTCCGTACTATCTGTCATCAGATAGTACGGAGTACTATCTGATGAGGTATATTTTACTAAGGAAGAGAAACAATTGTTGTGTAACAAAGACTGAAGATTAAAGAGACCTTAATGATGGCTTGTTCCTCGGCGACTTACTGCTGACCCCTTCACAGTAATGGTAAAAGAAATCGAGTCCTTGCAGAGAAACTCACCCATTACTACAGTCATCTAATTAAATGTACCTCAGTGAATAAAATTTCTAAAGAAGCGCCTCATCAGATGACACAAATGTTAGGATTGTATGTAGATTGTATGTAGTACAAGTAGACCTCATCTCTCTTACCTTTCTCCCAAATTCAATGTTGGTTTCTTACACGGTATGGTATCATTTCCCTTTCCCGGCCAGCTTCGGCTGGAGGGAGGGGGGGTGGGGTGAGGAGCCTTCTCCTGTTGCTATCCTGTCTTTTTCACTAATAGCTAGAGTAGAATAGTTACCCAAACAGCCTAGTAAGAAACTCAGGGTCTGTTGCTGTTAGGACTTCCTTTGTATTCCTTTGTATTCCTCCTCCCCCCCATTCACATTCTCGGTCGCTGTACGGTCGCCGCCGCCACACTACACACTACCTAACTTCCCCACTAACTAAACTTGTCCGCAGAGCAACGTCAGGCACCCATAATTAACCTCCGTCAGGAAACTCACCACTCAACCCCCCCACCCCTCCTGCCATTACCCTCCCCGAGTCATCCCCCATGGAAGAGAAGAGGGTTGGGGATTGGATCAGTTTGGGGAATAAGGATGAAGACGAGAACGAGGAGAGGCACATAAGTAGAATAGATAAAACAAAAGAGGACTCTCCCCCCACATAACCCCTCCCCTTGCCACCTCAAAACCCCAAGGAGTCAGAAAAGGAGGAGAAGAGGTGGAGGAAAAGGGTAATTTCGGTGGATGAGGATGAGGGAGAGACACAAGAGTAGAATAGATAAAAGGAAAGATGACCTTCCTTCCTTCTTTTCTTGGTTTTCTTCCTTTCTTTTGTCCTTCCTTCCTTCGCTTCAGGTCAAAATGTGTGGAGCAAAATGGCAAAACAGACAGACCAAGGTTTCTTCTTCCTTCTCGACATCAAATTCCAAGTCAACGAGGACAAGAAAAGAACGAAAGATGAAGGCGAAAAAAGAAAAAAAAGTTAACGAGGATAAAAACAGCGATGCAGAAAAAGAAGAAAAAACAATAATAGTAATAAGAATAATGACAATAATGATGATGATGATGATGATAATAATAATAATAATGATAATAATAATAATAAATAACAATAAAATAACAATAATAACAACACCAATAACAATAAAAATAAAAAAAACAGAAAAAGAAAAGAAAGAACAAGAATTACAACAAGAAGAACAAGAACCAAAGCAAGAAAAAGAAAAGAAAAGACAAAGAAAGGAAGAAAAAAACACAATAGCAAATAACTGATCCGAAATTAACCCTAATCACTTAACTACCCATTTACCTATTATCCCACACACACACACACACACACACACACACACACACACACCCCTTTCCTTTTTTCCAAACCCCCCTGTCCTTTCCTTCTTTCCCCCCTTTTTTTTCATTTTTATCGTCAGGACGGGCCGGCGGTGAATTTCATGGCGGCGACTCGCGGGTTTATATATACTTTTCCCCTCCGCTCCGCCCTGGGTTGGAATCCGACTACCACGGCCGCAACAGTTTCGACAGAATTTGCTGGTTTATTTCCGGAGGTCCAGGAGTAATTTTCCGCCTTGGAGATCTCCCAGTGTGGGCTGCGGCTACCACGAAGAGAGAGAGAGAGAGAGAGGGCGTGGGAGAGAGAGAGAGCGGGAGGATGGTAGGGGCGGGGATAGTGGAGAAAGAATGGGAGGCTGGTAGAGACGGGGTTAGGGGGACAGAAAGGGTGGGAGGATGAACAGAAGGTAGAGGGAGGGAAAGAGGGAAGGAGTGGAAGACAGAGGGAGTGAGGATGGGAGAGAAAGAGTGGGAGGGTAGAAGAGGCGGGGTGGTAGAGAAAGAGTAGGAAGATAGGAGAGACAGGCTGGGGAGACAGAAAGAGCGGGAGAATGGACAAAAGAATGTAGAAAGAGAGGGAGAGAGAGAGAGGAGTGTGAAACAGAGAGGAGTCGGGGTGGGAAAGAGAGTGGGAGGCTGAGAGAGACAGGGATGGACAGGAGGAAGTATGCGAAGGGGTAGAAAGGAGTGAGAGGCAGAGGGAGGGAGTGGAAGACAGAGGGAGGGAGTGGAAGAGAGAAAAAGTGGGAAGCTGGACAGAAGGTAGGAGAGGGAGAGGGGAAGAAACAGTAACTGGGTCACAGAAACATAGATGAGGCTGATAAGTGAAGAGGCAGTGAGGTTGTGTGCTAAAAGTATTGAAAGAACAAGGCCACATGAAAAGAATTAAAGAGTGTTGGAGATGGGAAATTTAAAGGAAATGTCTGGTGGAAAGGTCACGTAGATGAAAGTAAGAATGAGGTCAGATAGGAGGAAAAAAATGTGTGGGAATTACTGTAGATGAAGTAATGACGTATGAATAGTATCAAGAAAATGAAGAACAAGAACGAGAATAAGAAAAAAAAAAGAAAGAACAAGTGTAAGATGATGATGCTGATGACAATGATGATAATGCCAATAATAACAATAATAATAATAATGTTGACAATAATAACGATAACATTTACGAAAAAAAAAAAAATACACAGAAGAAAAATACGAAGCAAACAAAATTCAAAACACCACTAAGTCAAAAAAACAAATATAGAAAGACCAGAAGAACAAACGAAAAAGAAAAAAAAAAACAACAACTAGAAAAAGGGACAGAAAAAAGCGAACGCAGGAGTGATGAAAAATATGAAGAGAGGGCAGAAGGGAAGGGTCAGGTCGGGTTGGGTCGGGTCAAGGTTAAAGGAGCAGCGGGGGCGGCAGGGCGTGAGACAGACAGACGGTAACCCAATACGAGGTGACAAAGGGACGGAAAAAAATGCTGAGTAGCAGCTAACTGTGGCTGTCCTGTGTGTCTGCTGCTGGTAAAGGAAGATACGAGTATATATGGAGGGAAACAGGGAGGGATAGGGAAAACCAGGAAAGAAAAGTACATAAAGTGATATGGGAGGGACAGGGGAGAAAACAGATATATGGAGAGATAAAAGAAGGAAAAAAAGGGAGATTTGAGTGGAGAAAGAAGCTATATGAAAAGGAAACAGGCAAGACATGTAAGAAAAAATGAAAAGAAATGCATATGGAGGAAAAAAAGAGGAAGGAAAAGGGGAAAAAATATAAAAGGGATGGAAAAAAGTGCTGAGTAGCCTCTAACTGTGGCTATCCTGTGTGTCTGGTCTGGGCAAAGGAAGACATAAAGGGAGGGAAGTATGGAGGGATAGGGGAAACAGGAAAGGAAGACATATGGAAAGGAAACTAGCAAGTGGATAACAAAGGAAGGACAGAAAGGAAAAGCGTAAGAAAAAAAGGAAAAAATGGAAAAAAATAGCAATATCAAGGAAAAAGGATAAGGAAAAAGAGGAAAGAATATATAGAGAGGGAAACGGAAGGAATACGAAAAAAAATAGAAAGAGCAGTTATATTGAGGGAAAAGGGAATGCGAAAAGGGAAAAAGGAAAAAGGATGGAAAGGTAATACATAACAATATAGTGAAGAGAAAGGATAAAAAGAAAAAAATATAAAAGAAAAATATGAAAGGAAAAAAGAATGGGGAATGAGTGATAAGAATTAAGAAAGGAGGCATATAGGAGAAAAAAGAAGACGGAAGTAGGGAAAAAAAGATGGAAAGGAATAAGGGAAGAAAACGCGAAATGTATAAAGGAGAGGAACAAAATATATTGAAGGAGAAAAGAGGAAATGAGGAAAAGAAAAAAGTGAGCTTAAAAGAATAAAAAAAAAAAAATGGCACGGTAATTACATTAAGAAATTATAAAGAAAATGAAGAAAGAATGGGGTAAAAGAAATTGGGGAAACACGAAAGATGATGAAAAAAAAAAAACATAGGATGAAAGGAGAAATTGGAGCTTCAAGTTTGAAATTCGAAATATACCTTGAGTAAAAAATGAATGAATAAATAAATAAATAAATAAAAAAAATAAAGATATAAATTCCAACGTTAGTCCTACATATTTTCTATTTATTTTTTTCCATAAATAAAATTTTATATACATTATTTATTCATCAAAAATATTTGTTTATATATTAATTTACATAGTTGATTACAGACTTATTTAGTTATCTACATTTTGCACGGAGAGAGAGAGAGAGAGAGAGAGAGAGAGAGAGAGAGAGAGAGAGAGAGAGAGAGAGAGACGAGAGGAGAGAGAGAGAGAGAGAGAGAGAGAGAGAGCACCAGCCATCCAACCATCCAGCCCGACAGACAAACAGAAAGAAACTTAGACACAAAGAGAGATAGCCACAGACAGACAAACAGCCAGCCTGCCAACCAGCCAAAGAACACACACACACACACACACACACACACACACACACACACACACACACACATAGAAAAAAAAAGTATGTATCATCGTATCTTACTGTGCATTTCTTAACCCATATTTTTTTTTTCCTCGCATTTTTCGCTCTGGTTGTCAGATTTTTAAGAGAGCATTTTAAAAAGAACATTCCCATCCCGTGTATCGCCTGCCGCCAGTGAGCGCTAGATGAAAAAATGTAGGAAATGTAGGAGTAATACAGGATGAATGTCCCCCTATGTTAAATTAATTCAATCAAAAGTATTATACATCCCCCCCCCTCTCTCTCTCTCTCTCTCTCTCTCTCTCTCTCTCTCTCTCTCTCTCTCTCTCTCTCTCTCTCTCTCTCTCTCTCTCTCTCTCTCTCTCTCTCTCTGTAAAGGTAAGTAGACAGTTTACTTCCAGTCAACTGTGTAATTAAATATATGAATAGATTAGTGAATTATGAATAACGGATATTAATACGTAATATTTCAGTAACACATTATGAAAAAGGTTTTACTTATTGAAGACAATTCTCTCTCTCTCTCTCTCTCTCTCTCTCTCTCTCTCTCTCTCTCTCTCTCTCTCTCTCTCTCTCTCTCTCTCTCTCTCTTTCTCGCATGTATAGGAAGAGATAACAAGGCAGTTTTAGGCTTTTAGTATCAAATTATACCACCGGAGCGCTACGCCTGACTTAAGAGAGGGTACATCTCTCTCTCTCTCTCTCTCTCTCTCTCTCTCTCTCTCTCTCTCTCTCTCTCTCTCTCTCTCTCTCTCTCTCTCTCATCAGTTATCACGCAGCCACACAAAAATACACATATACACACAGAAAAAAATCTTTTATTTGCCTACAAAAGAGGGAGAGGGAAAAGAGAGAGAAAAAAGAAGAAAAACATAATATTTACATACGGCTATCGCGTCTCCATTACACAAACACCACCACTACTACTACCACCACCACCATCATCGCTACCACCACTATTCTTTTCTAAACTCGCCTGTTATATTTTTTTCTAAAGATAACGAAAAATTTGTCGTAGTAGTTGTAGTAGTGAAAGTAGTTGTAATAGTAGTAGTAGTAGTAGTAGTAGTAGTAGTAGTAGTAGTAGTAGTAGTAGTAGTAGTAGTAGTAATAGAAGTAGTAAAAGGAGAGAGAGGAGATGTAAGAGGAAGAGAATGAAGAGGAGCACAAAGAAAAAAAGGAAGGAAAGAAAGTAAGGAAGAAAGAAAAAATATAAGGAAAGAAAAAAATAAGGAAAGAAAAAGAAAAGAAAACACACAAACAGAAGAAGAAAAGGATACTAATGAAAGTAATACCGAAAGAAAACCAGAAACCACCACCCACCCACAAAAAAAAAAAAGGAACACAAACAAAGAACAAGAAAAGAAAGAAAAAAAAAGCAGACGTCAAAACAGCAACGAAAACAAAGATAAGAAAGGAATCTCGAGGATGGAGTACGCATTTTATGAGTAATAGATGTACCTAGACAGAGAAAACATAAGAAAAGGGGAAGAAAAAAGAAAAAGGCAAGGAGAGAGAGAGAGAGAGAGAGAGAGAGAGAGAGAGAGAGAGAGAGAGAGAGAGAGAGAGAGAGAGAGAGAGAAAACATAAGCAGACCACAAAGAAATACATAAGGTAGTAGGTAGGTAGGCCGAGTACTGACGGAGGCGGCGGCGGCGGAGGGATGAGGGGGAAATTGTGCTTACAATTTGCGGTATAAATGAAATGGCAGCTCGCCCTTTGATTCCTCTTATTGAATGTGAGTGGGCCGTCCCTTGGGTCCGAGGGTGCATAATGAAACTGTATAATGTACTCAGCAGCAGCAGGACCAGGAGGAGGAAGAGGAGGAGGAGGAGGAGGAGGAGGAGGAGGAGGAGGAGGAGGAGGAGGAGGAGGAGGAGGAGGAGGAGGGTAGGTAGGTTAGTGAAAGTGTATAAGTGTGTAGGAGGGAAGAAGGCGTAGAGAGAGAGAGAGAGAGAGAGAGAAAGCGCAAAATGGGGTGAGAAAGGCGTGGAATGAGTGCACTAAAAAGAGGAAAAGAGGGGTGAGAAGTGACTGAGGCAGGGGAGAGAGAGGGAGGGTGGAGGGGGGCAAGGAGGGGAGGTGTAGGTGGGGGGAGGCAAGGGCTAACTGTCCCCTCTAGAGTAAACTGCTATATTAGTAATCTCTCACCCATGAAATTGCTTAATGGTCTGCCCTGCGTCAAACGATGAGGTCTGTGGAGGGGGTAAGGGTGGGAGTGGGGGTAGTAATCCAGGGTTGTGTTACAGTGACGGTTACAAGTTGCACTGTGGCGATGGTGGTCGTGGTGGTGGTGGTGGTGGTGGTTGTGATTGGGGTGTGAGGGGACTGGAGCTGTGTTGTTGTGGTGATGTGGTGGTGGTGTGGTAGTTAAGGGATGTGATGTGATGGTGTGCTGGGTACGGGTTGTGATGTGGTGGTCATTGTGTAGGTTGTGATGTGGTGATGGCAGTGGTGTTGAATGAATAGTTGTTGCAGTGTTTGGTGGTGGTGGTGGTGGTGGTGTTATGGCTGTTTGTCTGGGTTAGGTTGTGGTGTTGTTACTTGTTCTCGTGGTGCACTAACAGAAACGGGTTATGTTACAGAAATTCACCGCCAACTTTCCTCCTTCCATCTCGAGTTTCTCTCATTCTTCTTCCTCTAGACTCCTTTCTCCTTTCTTATTCTCTACCAATATATTTTTTTTTTCACCTGACCTTTCTTTCCTTGTCAATCTTCTCCCTCTTCCTTCCTTCCATTATAATACACACAATTAAACGAAAACAACAATTCTAGCATATTTTCCTTCAGTCACACGCCTTTTCCGGCACACAATTAGAAGTATACAGATTTATTACCGGTAAGAACACTGACCATCACTAGTGTCTTAGCTGTACGTATGTGTGAGTGTGTGTGTGTGGTGAGTGAAACGAACACAACCATCCACACACACACACACACACACACACACACCTGCGCAGTCCCTTCCTCCCTTTGACCGCGGTGGCTGTGGAAGTGGATTGGCCGCCGCTGGACTGAATTACCTTGAGACTAAGTGCTTGTTTAATAGAGCCAAACAAACATTACCACTGCCCTTACCACCTGCAGTCTCTCTCTCTCTCTCTCTCTCTCTCTCTCTCTCTCTCTCTCTCTCTCTCTCTCTCTCTCTCTGTCTATTATTACACAGTTCACTCAAGACCCTCCTATCCAGCCCGTCTCTCTCTATCTCGCCCTTCCGTATTCCAGTCGCATGTTATATAAAAGGAGCAATTTCTGATCGTTCCGCTTCGTCGCCGCAGGAATGTCAAGCGTTCGTCAGATTAGACTAAGAAAACCATGAAAAAAAAAAAAAACTAAACGCACGTAACTTCTCCCTTTTTTTTCATAGCAGCTATCATAACATTACATCTCACGCCACGCTACGTCACGTTACGAGGCGGTACAGTGAACTTAGAATGAAAAAAGGAAAAGAAACAATAACCCACGAAGCACCTGAGCCCTAATGTAACTTTAATTGAATTTTTTTTTACGTTCTTTCCCTTTTCTTTCATGGGTAAATATAATAAAAGTATAAGCCGATCTCACACCCTGTTCCCCCTGACTTCCCTCTCGTCTCTCTCTCCAGCACCCCCGGGCGATAATGTTACCAGTAAGGGACGTGCGCCTCCCCTCCCTTTGAAATGGTAATGTCCGGGGCTCCTGGCTGGAAGGGCGACGCTGCTCCCCCACCGCATCGCCGCTCGACCGCCCGCCCTTCGTCCTTGGTCCTTCCTTCGTCCCTCTCCTCCCGCGGCCTTCAATGCGTGCGTGGCGGGGTCATTGTGTCTCCGCCGCTGCCGTAAAATGAATTCACGTTGATAATGCCGCGATTGTTACTTATGCGTCCGTGAAAACCCAGAAATATGGTGGAATGGAGGAGTTACGAGCCAGAACATGTGACGGTTTGGCGGTTTGGCTCTTCCCCGCCCGAAGGAGAAGGGAAGCAGGCGGAAAAGGCGAGGAAAGGAAGAGGGGACTTAGAGAGGACGTGAGGAAGCGAGGAAGAAAGAAGAGGCATATATAGGCAGGTATAGAAGGAAGGTTCTGTCTGTGCCAAGTCGGGTTTCCTCTTCCTCCTCTTCTTCCTCTTCCTCCTCCTTCTATTTCTCCTCCTCTTTCTCAGATGGTAATAGCAGTGGTGACAGTTCTTATTTTCTTCCTATGAAAAGCTCTATGCATTGATTTCTCCCTGCGTTTCATTATTCTTCCTTTATTCAAATCCAGGGATAGGGAGGATGGTATATTGATGGGGAGGAGCCTTCATGTTTACTATCCTACATCTCTTCCTATAAACAAGATAGTGTATTTTATCATAAAGTTTCGTGAAGGTCAACATATCTAGTGCTATTTGTTGATCTTTTGTGCTCTTTTTTCTTCTTCTTCTTCTTTTCTTCTTCTTTTCCTCCCTCTTCCCTTGTTGTAAATTTCCCTCCAATTCATGGAATCTATATTGTTAGTATGGCCACACAGGCAGCCTCGTTAGATCAAGTAGGGCTGTTGCTGTGTATTTTACCTTTGTATTCCTTTGTATTCCTCCGCCTGCTCCTACTGCTTTTCCTCCTGCTCCTTCTCCTTTATTGATTGGTCTTCCTTTACTGTTTGCTCTTCATTTGTATTCCTTTGTATTCCTCCTCTTCCTCCTCCTTTACTGTTTGGTTTTCCTTAGTTGTTTGGTCTTTAATTGTATTCCTTTGTATTCCTTCTCCTCCGGCTCCTCCTTTGCTGTTTGGTATTCCTTTGCTGTTTGATCTTTCTTTGTATTCCTCCTCCTCCTCCTCCCCGTTCTTCTACATCGCCATACACTCCCCCATCTTACTCCAAGCTTAGATCAATACCTATACTGAAACCCTATACCACTACATACATTACCTTCGCAAATTCCTTAACGAATAGGAGTCTTAATAATGTAACCTTCGTGTTCCTAGCCGTATTATATTTTGCGTGCCGGAATTACAAGGCTAACGTTGAGATTCGTGCTCTTAATGTTTATTCACCCAGATTACAGACGAACCTCAATGTATGGTGACCGCGTGTCTGGAGGCAAAATAGTGCGCCGTTCTGTATCATTGTGCAAGTATGTATATTTTATGATTTGGGGTTTAAATTCCGTTTAAATCACGCGTGGAGAGAAGAATGAGAAGGAACGGCCGGGTTTGTGGTCTGATTGGCGGGGGTGAGAGAGAGAGAGAGAGAGAGAGAGAGAGAGAGAGAGAGAGAGAGAGAGAGAGAGAGAGAGAGAGAGAGTGTGTATGTGTGTTTGTGTGTGTTATGCGGCAGCGACAGGCTCTATTCATGGCGCAAGAGTAAAACTGACTCACGTTGTTACAAAATGCAGGAGAATACTTGTAATCTATAAACTCGACTATCATTATGTATTTTCTTATTATGAGTCAAAATTTCTCTCCACTTATGACCGCTTAGTTTTTTTTTCTTCCATATTTCTCCTCCTCTCATATTCTTTTTTCTTTTCGTTTTTTCGTTTTTTATTTCATTCCAAATATTATTCTTATCTCTATCTTATTCTCATTCTTTTCAAATCCTTTACACTCTCCTTTCTCTCCTCATTCCTTCTTTTCTTTCTTTTTCTCATTACACGTATATACATTCTCTCTCTCTCTCTCTCTCTCTCTCTCTCTCTCTCTCTCTCTCTCTCTCTCTCTCTCTCTCTCTCTCTCTCTCTCTCTCTCATGCTTTCCTTTCTTGCCTATTCCCGTCTCGTTTTCCTTCATCATTACTCCCCTTTCCTCGTCCTCCCTTCCCCTCTCTTCCTGAAATACCATCTTTTCCTCCATCTTCGCTTTTCCTTTCCTTTCCTTTCCACCTCATTTCCCTTCCATTCTTTCTCCTACCATATCCTTCCTTTTTCTCTATCTTCCTCACTCTCCAGGCTCTTGCTGTCTCTCGCCTTCCTTGGTTCTTCTCCTGTTTCTAATCTCTTCTCTTCCATCTCTCTTCATCCCATCTCTTGTATTGCACTATTTCCTCACTTCTCTCCTCTCCTCTCCTCTCTTCCCTCCCCATCTTATCTTTAGCATTGCACCATCTCCTCTTTTCTCCTTTTCTTTTTTCCAGTCTCCTCTTTAACCCCATCTCTTGCATTGCACTGTCTCCTCTTTTCTCTCCTCTCCTCTCCTCTTCTCTCCTCTCCTCTCCCTCTCTCCTCCCTTTCCTCTTCAAAGCCTCGAGGTAAAACCTTGAAAATGTTGAGTCATGTAGTGTGTGTGTGTGTGTGTGTGTGTGTGTGTGTGTGTGTGTGTGTGTGTGTGTGTGTGTGTGTGTGTGTGTGTGTGTGTGTGTGTGTGTGTGTGTGTGTGTGTGTGTTTTAAATTGTTTTTTTTTTTACTTGTTAATAATAGAATGTTCGGCGGAACATACGTCAGCCTTATTATATGTGAAAAGGGAATACATTAAAAAAAATGTGCCGATGCAGGTTATTTTTTTAACTCTGAAATCGTGAAAAAAAGAAAAGGAAAAAGAAAAAAGTGGAAGGTAATTATTTTTTGGGTGGTCGTGGTCGTGCACCTGATGAAATATTTTCGTATTAAAACTTTTATCATAAAGAAGAGAAGGAATTATGAATGCAAATACGGCATGATTTTTTCTCCCATCCCCTTCAGTAACACAACACAGTTATTAGAATGAAAGGAGAGACAGAAAAAAAAAAAAACAGAAGAAAAAAATATATGACCAAAAGGGGAAAAAAATGGACTTTGAATCGCAAGTACTATTTTTCTTCAATAATGAAGCAGTATTATTAAAAAAAATAGAAAATAAAAAATAACACCAAAAAATCAATGCAACCATTATTACGTCGAAACAAAATACGTATTAAAAAAGTAACATAAAGGGATAAAAATAGAATAAGTGAGTGAGTGAGTGAGTGGTGTGTGTGAGTGAGTGAGTCAGTCAGTCAGTCAGTCAGATCAATGTAAAAAAGAGCATATTCGTAAAGTAACACTCACGTCAGCAGCAACAGGAGGATGAAGAGGAGCAAGTCACGTCACGTCACGCCTGTGGGAGGAGAACAGATAGAAGAAGGACGTGAACATCTTCATTCCCCCGGCGCCCCTCAAACCATTGCCTCCCTTCCGCCCTTCTGTCTATCCCCACATACTTCAACTCATAATGCATGCTTTCACATCACATTTACATATTTCTCTCTCTCTCTCTCTCTCTCTCTCTCTCTCTCTCTCTCTCTCTCTCTCTCTCTCTCTCTCTCTCTCTCTCTCTCTCTCACCATACTTTTACAATATTATATTTCTGCTCATTAATTAAAACGATGAAATCATTTCCCTCCCTCCGCACTGTATGATTCTAATTGGACGTCACAAAAATACATAAAAAAATATCACAATATAAATAAATGGCTGAGCTTATACTGCATCAATACGAGTCGCTGTCAAACATACCCAGATGCTGAGCAATGCATGCACTCGAATATTGTCCAAACAACCAGTGCAAGTTACCAATTCATGCAAAAGAATAATGAATAAGTACGTGCATGAATTAGTAAGTGACGCACCGGTCCAGGAGGGGGCCTTACGAAGCAGCGTAAAATAAACACCACAACAATGCGAACTGAAATCATACGTACACACACACACACACACACACACACACACACACACACACACACACACACACACAATATATAAACAGATAAATAAAAAAAATCAAATAAATATATAGAAAAAAATACATATATGCCAAACAAAACAAATAAATAACAAACAAAATATGAAATAGATAAAATGAAATAAAATATAAAAAAACAGTAACCTAGTTTCATGCAGCGATACTTGCTTTTTTACATGCGTACTTTTATTCAATAGCGCGTTAAAGTAGGAAGTTTCATTAATAGTTTCATTGCATTAGGTTAAAAAAAAAAAAAAAAGTTGCAGCGGGTGGGATGAGAGGGGGTGAGTGAATGGTGGAGAAGGTAAGTGTTCTTGGGGACAGGGATGGGGGAAGCAAGGAAAAGAGGAAGGTGAGTGAGGAGACAAGGAGAGGGGAGGAGCAAGGGGGCAGATAGGGGGAGTTAGTTGGCAGGGAAAGAAGTGAAGGTAGAAGAGGTATGATTGCCAGGAAAGAGTGAGGAGGAGGAGGAGGAGGAGGAGGAGGAGGAGGAGGAGGAGGAAGAGGAGAGGGGATAAGTAGGTTGTCTGTGTGACGGAATAGAAGTAAGGAAAGGAAACTGAGGACATAAATTATAGATGGAAAGGATAAAAAGAACACGAAAGGTATGGATAAAGAAAAAGATAAAAACAAGGCAGAAGATGAGGAGACAAGAGAGAGGAACTAAAAGAGACCATTTTCATCCCCGTCAACTTTGAATTTCCACAAGAGACAGACATTCTTTTAATATCCTCAAGTTGGATGTCATTCTTTCCCTTAAATTTCAACGCATCCAACCGCACGGACCTTAGACGTGGCTGACGGAGAGGCGTGCACGAGAGGTGGCGTGGCGAGGCGTGGAAATGCGAAAAAAAACAAGAAAAAACAGGAGCAAGAGGCGTGAACAAGTGGAATAGAGGCATGGGTAAGTTGAGATACGAGTAGCAGAATTGAGAAACACGAGGGTAGATAGTACGAAGGGAGAAGCAAGAGTAGAAGACACGAACAAGTGGTGTGGAAAGGTGGATATTTTTAGTTGAGAGTGGCAGATATGGGGAGGGCAAGGGTAGGTGGTGTGGAAAGACGTGGAAATGCTGAAAAAAAGCAAGAAAAACAAGTGAGGAAGAGACATGGATAAGCTGGGATAAGAGCATTAGAGATGAGGAAGACGAAGGTAACTGGCGTGAAGGGGACGTGGAAGTGCGTAAGAAAAAAAGAAAGAAAAAAAAATAAGAACAAAAGATGTGAGCAAATATGATAGAGACGTGGAAAACCTTATGTACGAATAGTAGAGGGGTAGGAAAGAGAGGGTAGGTAGCGTGCAGGGAACGTGGAAATACTGAAGAAACAAGTAACGTGGGCTAGTGAAGTGAAGAACAGGGATATGGGAACGAGAAGTTAAATAAAGAAGACGAGAAGACCTGATAGATTAAAGTGAGTGAAAAGGGAAGACGACACAGAAGCCTGAAGAACATTTCACCATTGTCAGCCCCGAATTACTACTCTGCAAGCTAATTCCCGGAGGCCAAGAGGTCATTAAGAGTCCCCGAAGAGAGGCGGCGGCAGAACGACCTCACGACCTGGAAAAAAGTTGCTGAGGACGAAGTTGGCTTTGAATAGTGAGTGTGGCGCAGTGTGGCAGTGGTGGTGGTGGTGGTGGTAGTGGAGAGTTGGCAGTGGTGGTGGTGGTCGTGATGCACAAAATTTAAAACAAAAAACAAATCTTTCTTCCTCTTTTCTTCTTTTCCAGCAGCTTTTCCTGAGTTCATTTTGCGGATATCTGGTTTTTGTTACACTTCCCCCAAAAAATTATGGCCTTGATCCCTTTTTTCTCTTGTTCCTCTCTCTAAAAAAAAAAATAATTAGTTAAGAGGGAAAAAGAAACCAGTAAGAATAAGGTTGCTATAAACTTATTACCTCTGACAGTCACCAAGTACTCAGTCTCCCACACATCTTCATCACCTACACTGCATCTACACAACCCCGTGGATAATACATACTCATTAACTGGTATAGACTCACTACCTTTTGCAGCCACCAGGTACTCGATCTTCCACATATCTTGCATTACATCTGCTGCATCCACATACCTACTCACACAGTACCTTCCTCATACACAGTACCTATCGTCCACACAGCAGCTATCGTTAACACATCATCTCTTATTCGAAAAAAAGATGAAAAAAAGGGGTAACTTGAAAAAAAAACGTGTATCAAGTGTAAGTTAGTATGCACTTGTAAATTTAGCATGCGGATCAATGTTTCAGATGTTTTATAATGTTACACAGCACGCATCTTCTACATTCCTCCTCCTCCTCCTCTTCCTGCTGCTGGTGCTTCTGCTTCTCCTCTTTTTTATCCTCTTCCTCCTCCTCTTTCTCCTCCTAGTCCAGCGCCTGCCCTCCACAACACAACATACCAATCTTCAACAACATTCTGGCAACTTTCCATCTAAAATCTGAATACTCGAACTTGCAGAAAAAAAAGAAAGAAAAAAAAAAGGAAACAAAAATATCTACATAAAAAATTTTAAACCCACCGCTACACAATTTTGCAAAACCGACGCTGAAACAAAAGAAGATTAAAAAAAGGTGAATAAATAAAGAGTGGGAGAGAGAGAGAGAGAGAGAGAGAGAGAGAGAGAGAGAGAGAGAGAGAGAGAGAGAGAGAGAGAGAGAGAGAGAGAGAGAGAGAGAGAGAGAGAGAGAGAAAAGACACCGATCATTTTTCAACCATTTTTCCCTCCCTCCAAAAAATATATATATTGGAGACTAATACCACATAACCACTCAAGATATTTTCCAATAAAAATTCCAGTAGCGTATTTGAGAGAGAGAGAGAGAGAGAGAGAGAGAGAGAGAGAGAGAGAGAGAGAGAGAGAGAGAGAGAGAGAGAGAGAGAGAGAGAGAGAGAGAGAGAGAATTTCTTCCCATTCTTGTGAGGAGGGAAGCTAAGATGAAAGATATGGAAGAAGTAAGGAAGGAAGGAGGGGAGGAACGATGATATGAAAGAGGGATGAGGGAGAAATGAAGGAGAGGGAAAAGAAGGAAGGAAGTGGGTGGAAGGAGAGGAGAGCGAGTGTGAAAGAAACATGGTCAAGGATAAAAGGAAAATTAACCCTGAAATAGTGGATTACATTTAAGGCGAATGAGGGAAGGAGGAATGAAGGACAATGAAGGAAGAAAGGAAGGATTGGAAGTTAAAAGATTAAATCAACATAATGTCTGGTTCGTCTTATCTCAAATGACCAAGTTTAGTTAATCATTCTCTCTCTCTCTCTCTCTCTCTCTCTCTCTCTCTCTCTCTCTCTCTCTCTCTCTCTCTCTCTCTCTCTCTCTCTCTCTCTCTCTCTCTCAAGGATCTGTTGTAATGAAAGATTTCTCATTCACCACCGTTTATTTGACCATCACCACCACCACAATCCCCACCACCACCATCACTACATCCACAACATCCACAACCACCGCCAAGACAACCACCATTACAACCTCCACCACCACCATCACTACCACCACAACAATTCCCACCACCACCGCTACCGAGACACCAACACTCGCAGCAAACACATACAAAAAAAAGAAAAAGACAACAGATGGAGATAGGTGGAACTGGTCGAGCAGAGACAACAGGTAACTCCCCCAGCCAACCAGTACCTTATTAACCCTGTCACCTGGTACCCTGAGGTGTCACGTTGGAACTAATCTTTATAACCTCTTCTTTTCCTTAGAGAGAGAGAAAGACAAGAGGTATTCAGACTTACCACTAGGGGAATCTAGGAGCTGTTGACTCAGGTAATAAGCTGATGGAGAGAGGAAGGAAGGAAGGGGAGAGAAGGGAGGGAAGGAGGGATGAGTAGAAGTGTGGATCACATTTTATTCTCTCCCAGCCCTGACCCAGTGTGAGCGGAGGGAAAAGAATGTGAGGTGAGGGTGTGGAGGTGTTAGGGAACAGCCAAATGGAAGGGGAGGGAAGGAAGGGGAAGAAGGGGAGGAAGGGAAGCAAGGGTTCTGAAATAGGTGGTGGTAGTGGTGAAGGAGGGTGTGGGTGAGTAGGAGTGCGAGGAGAGAATAAGGAATGAAGGAGGGGAAAGTAAGAGAAAGGGTGTGGGAAAAAAAATATGTAAGGGGAGAAACTGAGGAATGTAGTTAACGCGGGTTCTCTCTCTCTCTCTCTCTCTCTCTCTCTCTCTCTCTCTCTCTCTCTCTCTCTCTCTCTCTCTCTCTCTCTCTCTTACTGGTGACAGATTAGACATACAATCTCATCTTCATCCTGCGTACATTTCTTACTTTACTTTAAATAGTGTAGCATATCCCAAACAGCTTCGAGAGAGCCAACATGTCTGCTGTTGTTTGTTTCTCCTTTACGTTCCTTTGTGTAATAGTTAATTATGTAGTGTCCTAGAGGTGCATAAGAATGACCACTACCACCTCCCTATCTACTACTACTACTACTACTACTACTACTACTATACTTTTACCTAACTGAGCTTTGAGGTAATTTCCTTCTTTTCTTTTTCATTGTATCAAATCAAAAAGTAGTGGATGGGGTGAGAGAGGGTGAGTGAGTGGAAGTGGAGAGGGGAGCATGGGAAAGGGAGAGCTATAGGGGGGTGTTTGTCCCCTTCCTTTCCGTATAGCAAAGTGTCGCCTGTCTTAACGCGTCGGGACATGACAGAAACCACGCCCTTGGTAACAGAGGCGCCACGACCAGCTCACTAAACGGTGTGAATGCCGCCACCTGCTTCCCGACACGCCCCCACCCCGACCCTGGCCACTCCTGCCTCGCCCTTCACTGGTGGAGTGATTGCCATCCTGCCTCACCGTCCACGTTTCTCTTTTTCTCTCATTCATTCAGTGTGTAAGACGAAAAGAAATATAGTAAATAGAAATATGAGAGACTAAAAACTATATCAAAGTGAACAATGTGGCTTATTGGATGATTATCTTGTGGTTCCTCCTTTAAATCTCTCAAAATAAGATAACCTCAGTCACTTTTTTATGTAAGAGAGATGCTGGAAAAGGCTAACAAAGGTCCACTGATGTGCTAGTCGCTAAAGAAGAGCGAAAACGGTAAGCCAAAATTAGAGAAGACTTCTGCTTAAGATGCTGCCAAAAGTCACTTCCAGGAGGGCCCGGTACAGTCTTAAGGGGAAAAGAAGGGAGGAGCAAACAGTATCAGAATAAAACACAACTGATGTCTACCTATGTCCTGCCGCCATCTGTCACTGAGGTCAATCTGCCTCTCTCAGCACATCCACCCTGCCAACCACGAACTGCTGCCAGAAATGAGAGCCAGTTTCTCGCTCGGTGCTCTGATAACCTGCGGCTGTGATAAGGAGACAATAAAACATGGGGAGCTGCAAGAAGCCATCGGGCGTACACGTGGGAATCCCCGTATAAAACGTTCCAAATCCTATCCATTTATTTCCATCTGTCATCATGTAAACCTGACCTGTATAGCTAAGACAATAGGGGAGACAGAACAATCAGAAACACGACTGGCATCACACAGGTCCTAGGAAAGTAACTGACGGCGGTGTTTTCATGGTATGGAATGCATAGAAATCCTTTAGCCTGCGACTTTGAGACTTCTATCCTGAGCCTTCTACTTTGCTATCCTCTCTCTCTCCCACTTATGGTTAGTATGGGATAGTTATACAAAGAACATAATAAGGACAGAAGGTTTGTTGTTGTTTGTTTCCCTTTGTATTCCTCTGTATAACTCATGGAGCTTCAGTCCAGAGAGAGATCCGTCGGTACGTCTCTCATGTCCTCCCATGCACCTGTCCACTCACATCATTCACCAGTGTAAGTAGCGAGACACAGTTCGGCTTTCTGGTGAGGAGAGGCCGAGGTGAGCGTGTTTCCTTCTCACTTGCCAGACGCCGCGCCTCCCACGCAGCGTCCTTAGAAGGTATTGCCAAAAAAAGCGACAGGATTTCCCAATTAGGCCACTACCGAACTTTGGGCACAGGTTGAGTGTCTTGCAGACTGTACTGGGAATTCGCTTCAAGGCATTAAACAACAATAAGCTCCGCCGTCACAGAAAGAATTCGTTAAATCAATAAAGACCCCTGAAAGGTCGACTTAAACTTTTACCAGTGAAAAGTGTTCGTCCTGCCAATCGATTATAGTTTATGAGCTTCGTATACAGATAGATAGACCTATAAACTTGCTTATCTATCTATCTATCTATTCACCTGTCTGCCTATCTGGATGTCTGTTGCAGTACGTATTTATCTGTCAAATAACTTGTGTACTCTAAAATTTTGCAAGTCTAAGTTTCCGGAGCAGGGCTCAAATGTTTCCCTACAACTCTAGATCCCGAGGGAGCCACAAGGAGGGTGCTGCGCTCTTCACCCCTCACGTCCACCAGCTGTGGGACGCCAGCGGTGAAATGTGGCGCGGCCGTCTGGGTGCTGCTGACGGTAAAACTCCCACACTTGCCAAGGGACTGACGAAGCAAGATGTCCAGTAAGGGTGACAAAAAGGATGGCTGGCAGTCAGCTGGTGGAATGCACTGCTGCTGCGACAGGTCCGCGAGGGGTAAAAACTTATTACCCTCTAGGGGAGCGCCAAGCTGGGGTCCTGAGGCTTCCAGGGGAGGATGTCACCGTGCGTGGCGTGGGTCCAAATTATTCAACGCTCACTGCACGGACCTTAAGTGCTTCCTCCGAGAAACGACGCGAGTTCCATTCACAAAGTACAGACTCTTGAGGACCACCCGGCGAGTACGTGTCCCGCCTCGAGTCGCTGTACTTTTGACGAGGAGCAACTCAATGCCGCCCCCTCCATCTCTCTCTCTCTCTCTCTCTCTCTCTCTCTGCTTTCTTCCCTTGCTCCCTCTTCTCCCTCCCTCCTCTCTTTCTCCCTTCCTCTCTTCTTTCATCCCTTGCTCCCTCTCTCCTCTCTTTCTCTCGCCTCTCTTTTCTTTTCTTTATTTCTCTCTCTTCCTCTCGTTCCTTTTCTCTTTCTCCCTCCTTAACTCGCTGTCTCCATCCCTCTCTCTCTTCCTCATATCCAAGTTTTCTTATTTGATTTTATCTTTTATTAATTCTTTCCACAAACTAATCCTTTCCTTTCCTTCAAGCCTCTCTCCCTCCCTCGCACACACCATGCCTCTCTATAATTTCCCATCCTTCTTCCTTTCCACACCACAACCATCACCACTTCCTCCTCCTCTCTGACGCCGCAGTACACAAGTTAATACGTCGCCACCGACAATATATTCACCCTTAAGTTATTCTACACCACGCGAGCGATAATAAGAAAACAGAAAGACTGCTCGGTGGAGGCTTGGTGAGTCTTTCTGGCATCATATGAGCTTCAGAGTAGAGGATCTTCAAGCCACAGTGACAGGCGAAGCAGAGAGCGAGAAGCGAGGAGACAAGGGGTATAAAACAAGAAATAATGGATTCAGGCTTGATAAAGTTAGATTTTTAAACAAATATAGTGGGAAATGAAAGTAGGTGTAAATCTGCAACTAATAATGTGTTTGGTCTCATTCAGATCACGTTCAATAAATACAAATTCCTGAAAAATATCTACATTATTTTTTGTATCACTTGTAGCAAACTTACTATTAAGTGTAAGAAGCTCACTGAACTTGTAGTCTTGTTTTGGAGGTCGAGAGCTGTGCTATGTCATGATAAGCGTAACGGGAGGAGACATTTATGTGACAAATCTATCAGATTTAATTTATTTTATTTTATATATATATATATATATATATATATATATATATATATATATATATATATATATATATATATATATATATATATATATATATATATATATATATATATATATATATATATATATATATATATATATATATATATATATATATATTTTTTTTTTTTTTATTCATTGAGGATTACACCTGTTTCACTGGGGCTGGATACATTCATTCTTAGCGTTTTGAACGCCATATACGTACATGGGTAGCAAATTAATTCTTACGTCGCCAGTGATTATTAAAATTTTACAACTTTCCAGAGAATGTTACGACAAACAGCAACACAACCATCTGTCCGACACTGTCGCCATCTGATACCTTGAGTGAAGGCAATGAGTATTCATAGATGCATTTGGCAACTATCGAAAGCTTGGAATCAGCATACGTATGTGTGATATTTAACTATTTACCCTAGCGCAGAGGTTCTCAAGCATTTGCAAGCGGCGACCCCCTCCCCCTCCCAAAAGACTGGTTCAATGCAGTTGGGGCCCCTCTCATCCCTGCGCCACTCATTCAACCTCTTCCCCAACTATGTCACCATAGATAGATAGATAGATAGAATCAGATAGATAGATAGATAGATAGATAGATAGATAGCCCTTGGCTAAGCTATTATTGTACTGGACCACACTATTATTATTGTTATAATTATTATTATCATTGTTATTATTATTATTACTATTATCATTATTATTATTATTATTATTATTATTATTATTATTATTATAATTATTATTATTGTTGTTGTTGTTAATGATAATAATATTACACTATGTAACACGATTTTTGTCTTTGACAAGCAAGTGCTATTTTCCAATTCTTTTCATTGCAAAACAATAGAAAATGTCTATTATCCTTGTCAAACTTTGCTTTTATGGCTTTTAGAATTATTTTTTGCCCCAAAGTAGCTCAATTTCATCATTTTCACCATTTTTTGGACATAAAAAATCAAATGACAAAAAAATATTTTAAACTTCTGAAACTAATTTTTATGATAAAAAATTATTATTTTTTTCTTGATTTGCGTGAATACAACAAATAGCTTTCACGTATGAGCCCCCAAATGAAGTCTCCCATCATATTTTCATTGAAGGATTCCTGATATCTCTGTTCAAAGTTCATTATATCTTGGTGGAAGCGCTCCCCTTGTTCCTCTGAATATGCTCCCACATTCTCCTTGAAGTTGTCGAGGTGAGCATCTAGGATATGGACAGTTGACTTCTTTCTGGAGGAGCTGGTACTGGAAGATCAGCACTGTAGTGCTGGTGTATTGGAAGATGGAATGTCTGGAAAGAAAACAGCAGGTGCGTTTTTCCTAGATCGGCGTTTGGAAGGAACCACCATGCAAAAAAAAAAAAACCGTCAGTTGAGTGATCAGTAGGTTCACGCCATATTCTAGGAAGAGCAAATTTCATGGCTCTGTTTTTCCCTCTATACCATCCTGTAAAAGAACAACAGTATGAGTCTCTGATAAACTTATGTTACTTTTATTCTTAATTCTTAATTGGATTTTACTCTTGAAAAACTAACAGTTATTTTTACCTTCCAGTGTTCTCTTACAATGCTCACAAGCAAACCGAGGTGCCCAGGTTTTGTCTTGGTCCCTAACTGGCTCAGCAAAATATGCTTTGTAAGCTTCACACATTTTTCCAGATGCTGTCACAGAGAACTTCTTTGTTATTGTCTTGATGAATTGACCACATATGTAGCAGAATGCATCTGGAAAATGTTTGTAGCCTCTTGATGCCATTTCATCTCTTGTGATGTGTCTTCTCAGGCAACCAAAGCAGAACTGATTGGTGGTCTGCAAGCCCCTACTTTCATATTGTCAAGCAGTACTCTAGAATATTCGTAGTCTTTCTAGAATATGTTCCACCATGTTCTCAATCTTTCTAGAATATTTTTGATATATTTACAAAATATATTTGTATATTTTGTATATATATACAAAATTTATTTGTGCGTGTCTGTGTGTGCGTGATGTTGAAAGACTACCCTAGCAGGCAGAGGGGTAAAAGGCTAAGTGCGAGCCTAGCAGTTAAAAAAAAAATGAATAGGGTTGAGATGGGTGACTAGAGCTGATGATAGTCTTTAAAAAGAATGAGTTGGTTTTTCAAATAAATAAATCTTTATTAAGGTGAACGGATATGGACAAACACTTGGATAGTCATCCTTCTTAATTGCAAAGTATAATAATATTGACTTATTAAAACTGCCAAGGTCCTTCCATCTACCTTAAGATCACTAAGTTAACAAAGCCACGACTCTTTCCGCTCCCCCAACACACTGTGGGAAGGGTGAGGGCAGACACACAGGGAGTAGCTGGGTTAATGTGTCTCACGCTTACAGTTACCAAGGAAGTAAATCCTCTCCTTTTATATCTCTATCACACGCCGAAATAATCTTGAAATCTCCAGGGATTGCGCGCACGTCCTCTCCCTTCCTCTGTCAATATCACTCTCTCACAATACTACAAATACTAGGTGGTGCCTCCAAGCAAGTCCCAAATCCACAAAGGAGGGGGGAAATATCCCGGAGGGCATAACAGCTGCATCTCCTTTGTACTAATGTACCCAGTGATGTTATCAAGTAAAGTGTCAATTGAAGTGTCAGCTAATGAGTTCACTTAATTATATAGAGTGAGTGATAATCAGTCTAGAATATATATATGTTAATTCTATTCTATTATTCCAGAAATGTCCAGGTAACCAGCAACTGTTTGAATCTCCCTGCAGTACTGCCGGATCTGTGACATCTCTTCCCCAGTTTATCAAGCTGTCAAGGTTGACTCAGTGTCCCTGACTTAGAGAGACTGTGGAACACAAAAGGAAGACTGAAAAATCACTCTATATAATTAAGTGAATTTAAAACGCGCATTTGCTGATACTTCAATAGACACTTTACTTAATAACATCACTTGTTTTTATCCTTGTAGCTTTAGTGATGAATTACTTAATTATTTTACACTTCAACGAGTAAAGAAATATTTTGTGTAAAAATGTTTGTATGAAAATTTTCAGCTTGTGTTTTCCTTTATTGAGTCTACTCTTAATATTGTAATTATATCACTATCCTTCATCATACCACTTGTCATAACGTTGGATTTAATGATTTCCCTGCATTATATCCTTAGAAGGCTTTCGGTTTTGTATAAATTCCTTAAGGCCAGGCTCTCTACAGGAAACAGGCCAGGACACCAGTGTATGACATGTCTCTAGTCTTGTTTTTCGCGAGGTCGCTCGATGCAGGTGACCGAGCAATGTACCCATAGGTAGGTAAGAATAGGTAGGAACAGACTTTTTTGTTAAACATCACGGAAGTTGCCCTTTGTTTATTTTGTACAGGACACTTCCCTGTTGTTCGTCTGAACAAATATCGCCAACTAACACAACAGCAGGCGCCATCCTGATCACGTCGTGCTGATGCAAATGCTGATGTTATGTCTACTGTAAGTCTGCTGTATGTTAGACGGCGGCACATTCCCAGACAAAGAGGAGAGAGGGAGTGACGCTCGCTGCAAGTGACCGCGTCATGCGAGCCCTGCCGACTGAAGAAGGGCCACAGCGTTAATGTGTGCACAAACCCTAAACAAACTCTAAAATTAAGTGAAGTGATGTCACTGTTTAACTGATAACAAGACAGTAACGCATTCTTTGTCTGTCCAGTAATCCGAGACCCAACACCACCACGCTACTATAATATCCCATAACGAGTAAACTCTTCTCTTGTTGGTGTAAATAAATTGTATGTATTGACTTGATTCAAACTTTCTTTCAAGCCTACTCATATCCCTTAAATCCAATGTTCCTGACACTGGCGTGACAAACAGCCGAGTAGGAGAACACCCTGATTTTCCGTGATTTTTTTCCCCTCCCGTCCTGTGCTCGCGCCCCCCCGGGAGTGTGTCCCGGTTGAGAACCACTGCCTTAGGGCATGCAGACCTACGATAACAAGTACTCTAAAAGAATACTTAGTTAAGTTGTCCGCGTGGGTAGAGGGTTTTCCAACTTTTTTGTACCTCTGTACCCCTTGGACATTTTCATAGGTCCCCGTGTACCCATAAATAAATTATGGGTAAAAAAAATACAACTGTAATATTTTGATATTGCACTGTACTCAAAAGTACTCGTAAAATGCTCGAGTACGTGGAGTCTAAGTAACATACAAGTTACATAAGTATGAGTACATGTACCAACTTGGACCCAAGCCTGTTCCTGATATGACGTTAAAATTTTTTTTTTTTTTAATATTAATCTCGGATATTCTTGTCTTTTCATTTATTATTCTTGTATATGTAGTATTTTTTTTTATGAAATACTTGCAAAAAAGCTACGGCAACAGTGGTGGTGACGAGTAATATCACACCTTCTCTAGCTGTAAGTATCAGTAGGACAGAGTGACTCAGGCCAGTGCTGCCCGCCAGTCTCGAGTTGTCATACATGTCACATACCTGATGCCTTCAGGCATCAGGTACAGATTGCGGCCATAATGGTGAAAACCAAATGGTATTCAACCTAGTCTTGATATAATTTTGATAAAAGTTTTGCCTATTAAGATGAGGAAAAAAAAAAAACACGACAATGTGCAATATGATTGCAGGTTGTACATGTACCCCAGGTTGGGAACGCCTAGTCTAGAGGGTAGGCTGAGGTGGAGCAGTTGGTTGTTGTACTGGAGATCTTGTATGTATTTAACGAATCCTTGAGTGTAACTGTGTAACTGACTGACTGGCCTAACATGGGTATTAGGCCATTTTTATTTTTTTCAGTTTCATTTTTATTAATTTAATTTTATCTTGCTTCATTTATTATTGTATTTTTTACCATTTTAACATTTACTTATTTATTTATTTATTCATTTCAAATATACACAATACATACACATTCATTCCTACACACACGCTTCATTCATATGGGATTCCTAATCCTATCACAAAACTATTGTCCTTTGTTGGGACAAGAAAGAGGGAGGGGCAACACGCATGTACATAGGTAGGGAGGCTACGTAACATTACTACGTATTACGTATGTTTGCCTCTCTCTCTCTCTCTCTCTCTCTCTCTCTCTCTCTCTCTCTCTCTCTCTCTCTCTCTCTCTCTCTCTCTCTTTTCAATACAGGTACCATAAACATTGGTTTTGGACACAATCCCAGCCGTGTGCGCCACCTTCCTACGCTTCTCGCCACTTATTCATTTGGCGCGATCTCTGTGGCGCCTCCCTCGAGACTTAATTCCTCCTCAGTGGCAGTCGAGTCTTCGGTGGCCTTGGAAACAGACTCGGCAGGCTTGCCCTCCTTATATACCACAATTTTTATTAATATATGGCAACTTTGTACATCTGTGTTTCTCTAGCAGCCTCTGCAACACACCAAGGACACAATGGACAACTCTACATCCAACAAAACAAGCAAATAAAACCATTATACACACACACACACACACACACAAATTCTCTCTCTCTCTCTCTCTCTCTCTCTCTCTCTCTCTCTCTCTCTCTCTCTCTCTCTCTCTCTCTCTCTCTCTCTCTCTCTCTCTCTCTCTCTCTCTCTCTCTCTCTAAGCTAAAGGTGAGTGTCAGACAGTTGAGTTGAAGGAAAAAAGTAAAAGGTTATGCGGAAGAAAAGTGACGATAAATAAAATTTCATTGTCATAAGAAACTGAACGAAAATGTTCCCTAATAACACTAGATCTTGAATAATTGAATAATTAATAATTTCTCTAGGACGTTTTAATAACTAATATTACTATACTTCTCTGATAAAAAAAAAGAGAGAGACGAGAATAGACAAAAAAATAGTACTTAAGACACAAAACCACAACAAATATTTCGAAAACCTTACTTAAAACAAAAAGTAGAAAACCAACATGTAATATAATTAAAGGGTATTTAAGTAGGTTGTTGATGTGTATGAAGTTAATTAAAATGATAATAATATGAATGGTCGTCTCAGCGTCATTCGCACTCGTTAAAAGGTTAATTCGTTCGTCCGTTACTTTGTTCATACTTATTGAGTTGGGAACAAGTGTATGGGTATGTAATAAGTTCAGGAGTAGCAGGCAACCAGGAAAGGATAACACAGTTTGTGTATGTATTTAAATGTGGATATATGTAAAATGTTTTACCTTTGCATATTTGTCAGTTCTAAGAATGGTGTTACTCGTGTCTCAGCTATGTATCATTTTTTGTGTTGAGTAAAGTCTACATATAGACCTTGATGTGTATCGCTATTTTACTCAACACAAGACTAAAATCTCTGGAGCCTGAAGGAGTCAACTGTCATCGCTTCGCAACAATAATGGAGCGTCTGCTGAGGCCTGAGCGGCATTACACAGACCCCAGCTCGCTAACCGTCGCGCAAGAATGGAAACACTGGCGACGAACGAGGCCTTGCCAGAAGAAAAACTTGAACAAGTTCAGGCTCCTCATCAACTTCGTGCCTCCACAGGCAGAGTGTACCACGTATGATAACGCTATTAGCTCAATGTAGGCTCATTACATGAAACCAACGAAGAAAGTGTTTGCGCGCCACCGCCTCGCTACCCGCCACCAACAAAATGGCGAAATTAAATATGTATCACGGTGCGTTGACGGTTTTAGATAAAGACTGCAATTTCCAGACTGTGAGTGCAACTCACCATTGCTATGAGTCCATCTGGGACGCATTCATCAGTGGTCTGCTGTCTCCAGCAATCATGCAGCAGTTGTTAAGGAACAAAACACCCGATCTGACAACCATATTCGGCGAAGCGCGAGCTCTCAAGTCCGTTCAGAAAAAAAAACTCAGTCTTATATTGGTGGTCCATCCTGGCGTTTGTTAAGTGCAGCGTGTGAGGATAATAGTTAATCTAAAGCAGATTCTGCTTCCTTAATTGCTGCTACTGGTATCGAGGCATCTTCGTATAAAGTGTCCTGTCCGTGATGCAACGTGTCACACATGTCAGAAAAAATAAGTGTGCCTCAGTCGGCCCCGCTGACCGTATCAAGCTGGCTACTGTAACCTCTACGGGTACTCCTGGTGCCTTATGTAAAGCTGTTATTGAAAATTCAATTAATGGGATTAAAACTGCTGGAGCTATTGAGACAGGAAGTTCAGAAAGCTTCATTCACTTTAAGTGAAGCGTCACTCTATAAAGGTGCAAGTCACCCAGCGCTGTGACTATGGCAACGATTTCATTCTCTTCTGAGACATCTGGCTTCTGTATAGTTAATGTCATAGTGAATGACAGGGAATAAGGAAATATAAGCCTGGTGATGTGATGTAATATTGGGTCAGAATTTTCGGAAATGGCATGAAAGCATTACGCTGACCTAAGGTGGCGACTTGCATCCTCTTGTTATATGTTGACTCAGTATACTGAACGCGGAACTTCCCTAATTGTTTGTCATCTTGACGGTTGACTGTCATCCAATCGCTACAAAGTCACGACGTTCCTCTGCGGATGACAGTGAATTTATAAAGAAGGAGGTGGAAAGGTTATTAAGTGAAGGGATTAATGAGCCAATCAACTCCCCTTGGCACGCTCCAGTGGTTCTTGTAAAGAGCAACTCTCAAGAAACACTTGCCTGTTGACTACTCTTACTCTGAAACTGTTAACAAGTTCACTCTTTTTGACAGCTTTCCCTTGCCCCGTATTAACGACACTGTCAACAAGATTACTCAGTTTTCAGTACGATAGATCTTCGCAGTGTACACCATTAAGTGCCCATTAGAGACAAAGGCAAGCCGTATACAGCTAGAGAAGCATCCCGTAAATTATACCAATTTACCCGCATCCCGTTTGGCGTAACCAACGGAGTGGCTTGCTTTGAGAGGATCATGGAGTCCTTCATCAAAGAAGAGAGCCTTGAGGCAACCTTCGTCTACTTGGGTGACGTTACCATTTGTGGAAAGACACAGGAAGACCATGGTCATGAATGCTGCCAAGAAAAGAATCATAGTATAATTATACTGAAAAAAGTGTACTTCCTCGACCAGAAGTCTGTATTTTCGGTTACTTAGTGGAGGATGGAATAATTCGTCCAGATCCGGATAGACTGAAACTACTTCGAGACATGCCTTTACCACAGGACATGAAGTCGCTCCGACGTACTCTGGGACTCTTTGCTTACTATTCGTAATGAATCTACGACTACTCAGGTAGGATTGGTCCACTGATTGACACTTTTGCTTTCCTTTTGACAGAGAAAACAAAGAAGGCATTTTTAACCGAAAGAAATACATAGAAGCCTCAGTTGTCAAGGAGGTCGACGATACGGCCCCATTTGAAGTCGAAGCTGACGCCTCAAACACCGCTAGTGCAGCAATTCTCACACAAACAGGACGGTCGGTTGCTTTTTTTTTTTTTTTCTCACGATCATTCTATGGATCGGAGAAAATCTATCTTGCTCCTGGAAAGAGAGCGCAGACCATCACAGAGCTGTCCGCTGTTGGAAATACTGCTAGTTAGATTAGCACTTCATTATCAAAACACACCAGAGATCAGAAAAAAAAAAAAACGTTTGATAAACTTCACAACAACAAAATTAAAATTACAAATATCAAGATGGAGGACGGAGTTATCCTTTTTTTCATTATTTCGAATTACCTTTTTTTTTTTCTTTATCTCTGAGCAAATTATATCAGACTGATTCCTGACTTCTGATCTCTCTAAACTTAGTATTGTTCAGTGCCTCAAAAACTCAATTCCACCATCCATCAATTCGATAACTACCTCCGCTTCAGTGACACTCAACTGTCCTCTTCTACACTGAACATCCTCGGTCTGTCCTTTACTTATGATTTAAACTGGAAACTTGACATCTCATCTCTAGCTAAAACAGCTTCTGTGAAGTTAGGTGTTCTGAGGCGTCTCCGTTAGTTTTTCTCAGCCCCCCAGCTGCTAAATCAATACAGGGGTCTTATCCATCGATGTATGGAGTATGCTGCACATGTATGTGGGGCTTCCACTTAAACCACTTTTTTGAACAAGGTGGAAGCAAAATTTTTCTTCTTATCGACTCCTTTCATCTAACTGATTGTCTTCAGCCTCTCTCTTATCGCCGCAATCTCGTGCTATCCTCTATTCCTATTTTCATGCTAACTGTTCTTCTGATCTTGGTAACTGCATGCCTCCCTTCCTCCCGCGGCCTCACTGCACAAGACTTTCCTCTTTCTGTTCACCTCTCTAATGCAATAGTTATACAGTATTCTCAATCATTCATCCCTTTCTCTGGTAAACTGTGGAAATCCCTGTCTGCTTCTGTATTCCCTCTTTCCTATGACTTGAACTCTTTCAAGAGGGAGGTTTCACGACACTTATCCTTTAATCACTGATGACCGCTTTTGACTGTTTGGGGACCGGCACGTCAGAGGGCTTTTTATTTTTCTTATAACTTTTGTTGCCCTGGGTCGGTACCTCTCCTACATAAAAGGAAAAAAAAATATTGAGAAGGAATAACATTATGATAGTGCAACAATCTCTCTCTCTCTCTCTCTCTCTCTCTCTCTCTCTCTCTCTCTCTCTCTCTCTCTCTCTCTCTCTCTCTCTCTCTCTCTCTCTCTCTCTCTCTCTCTCTCTCTCCAAAATGAAGGTCTTCGTGTTATGGGAAAAGACAAAACTAAGGTGTAAGAAATAATCATCCTGATGGACCTATTGACAGGAGCGTGTACAAATTTGACATCTGTGGTGGATTTGTTCACTGGCACTCTTTTCCTGACATCCTCGGTCTTCAGTCTGATACACCACTATTAACACCAACGCGCATGTCTATTTTTAACTCACTAGGCTTTCTCTGTCTCTTTTCTGTGACTTAAGGGATGAAAAAAACTTGAATACATGGTACGAGGTACGTATATAAAGGGTATACAATAGTTTTCTCCACATGTAAGATCTCAGAGTTTTCATTCCTTTATTTACTAACTGGGCGGCTTTCGACAGTACTCGTGTGAACATAAAACACTGTACAGTAAAATTCCTTGATAAACAATGAACAAACGTCATTATGCACGCAGCACAGATTACCCACCAAGAGCATCCAGCAGCACCTTGCCAGACAGCTACTAATATCAAGCTGGTAGTGCTGAGTCACCAGGGAATTTTAAAAGACAAGACAGTTTTATAGATGAGGATAATAGGTTAGAGTAGGCAAGTAAGTTTTATATAGGGATTGCTACGAGTAGGTTTGATGGCTTCTTGCAGCTTCCATTATTGTCTTGCGTTCTTAGTGAGTGTTCGCAGAAAGACACACGGGATAATGGTTTACGGATAATACGTTATGGTGATTTTCTGTCTCTCAAGCGAAGTAATAATGCTAATAGTTACTCCTCTTCGTCTCCTTTGCATTGGAACTCGTGGGATGCGTGACAGGGGGTGAAGAAACGTGAATTAAATCGTCAAGTAGGATATTTTTGTCCGGCAGGGTGAAGTGAGATGGCTGTAAGTGGTTCGTAATGACAGGGTGATGATTATGATGATGTTAGTAATGATGGCGGTGATGATAAGAGTAATGATAAAGGTAACGATAATGATGATGGTGATGATGATGATGATGATGATGAGAAAGAGGGTGTGGAGGCATACGGTAATGCTTGTAATGATACTAAAAATAACTATTATAAAAATGAATGCTATCTTTACAAAAACAAATAAGATAAAGTGACGATAATAATAATGATGATGATAAACGCTGGAGAGGACAAACAACAATAAATCACTGAGAAAAACAAACGAGTAGCCCAGAAGAAAAGAAGAAAAAAGAGACGAAGGAGAAGGAAGAAGAGGAGGAGGAGGAAGAAGAGAAAAATGAGGACCACGAGTACCAGGAGGAGGAGGAAGAGGAGGAGAAGGAGATGGAAGAGGAGGACCAGAGGGAAAATTTATGGGAACTGAACGAAAAATGATGAGGAGAAAAATGAATATCGCGCGACGGGAAGTCTGTGTTGACGGTGAAACTTAAACTTGCCAGCTTCCTTTGAGCAAGTCTGGGAGTCCGCGCCGCTCTTTTTATCGCCCAAATTAGTCTCTTTTTTCAACGGGACGAATATCGAAATTGACCCTCCATGAAGTTATAATTTGATTCCATTTTTCTCTCTTTCTCTTATTTTTTTTCCTTTCACGTATATATTTTTCTTTTTTAATGATGGAATGGATTTACGTCAACTCTACATTTTGTTTTTTTTTTCGTGTTTTTTTTCTTTTAAAGGTAGAATTTTAATAGGACATTCTTCATTTTCCTTTCTTTTTTCTTCTTTTTTATTTTTTGCTTCAGAGTGCCACGTTTTTATAGTTTATTCTTAATTTCTCTCTTTTCTTTTGTCTTTTTTTTCCTTACGTGAAGTCTTTTAAGGGTTTGTACGGGTGTCTGTTCGAGAGATGAAACGAAGAAATGTTCGTTAATCTCTCTCTCTCTCTCTCTCTCTCTCTCTCTCTCTCTCTCTCTCTCTCTCTCTCTCTCTCTAACACTTTAAACATTTTATTATGTTTCATCTACAAAACAATCCATTACATAATTAACGTGGACGAACAGCTCTTAACAAGACAATCTTTTTCTGCAAAAGAAATCTATATAAGCATAAATCACGAATACTAAAACACAGGCAAAAGACAATACAGGAACAATTAAAAAAAAGACCGAATTTTAGAATATTAAAAAAAATTGCACATGGAATATATCTAAACATATGTAATCATCGCTACACAATTTTAAAATAAAATCTAAAAAGTAGAAAATATGAGAAATTAATATTTATGTGTACGATTTTTTTTACTAAAACAAGATAAAAGAAAGCAGGGGACATAGTATTATCAGAAAGGAAACATACATTATACTAAACTCGAAACAAACTCTTGTAATATTCATGTTTATATAGGGCACGAAAACTGAACTTTAGGATGAAGTGTGTGGAAGTAGATATGCATTACTGGAGAAGACAAAAAAGAAAACTGTGGATTTAAATCAGAAGAATGAGCTTAGTAGAAAGACAACAAATATTTCATATATTTGGTTTCAAAGTCTCTCTCTCTCTCTCTCTCTCTCTCTCTCTCTCTCTCTCTCTCTCTCTCTCTCTCTCTCTCTCTTCACTGTCTCCTTTTTTCCATTTCTATAGCAAACTCCTCCGACTTTTCTTTTTTCTTTCTCCTCTATCTTTATCTATATCTTATTCAATTCCTTTTTTTATACTTAACCTCTTTCAATTCTCCTGCACTTTATTCTCAGCTCTTCCACCTCTTCCTCATCCTTCTCCTCCTCCTCTTACTTTTCTTCTCTCTCTTATCAACCTCTTATTCCTTACAACTTTTCCTTCTTAAGACCTTTGTCCTTATCCTCAGCTCTTCTTCTTCCTCTTCTTCTTCCACCTTGTCTTCCTTCTCTTCCTCGTATCCATATCCTCCCTTGTTTTTTTTTTCTTTCTTTGGACCTTCAACCTTATCCTTAACCCACCTTCTCCTCCTTCTCCTCTTCCTCCTCCTCCTCCTTCTTCCTCCTCCTCCTCCTCCTCCTCCTTCAGAAACTTAGGTTGAGAATCTGAACTTCGGGTCGAGCTTGAGCGGCACTCCGGTGTAAAATTAGCTTAAAGTGATATTTTAATTAAAGTCTCGGCTTAAGCCACTCATCTTCTGGGGGAGGAGGAGGAGGAGGAGGAGGAGGAGGAGGAGTGAGGTAAAAAAAAAAAGAAACATTTTAGTCACAGCTCATTTCCCTCGTGACCTTCCATTTATTTTCCCTCTCTCTCTCTCTCTCTCTCTCTCTCTCTCTCTCTCTGCTCATAACTCACCTATTTCACACTTCCACTGACACTCCTTCCCTCTCCTTCTCTCCCTCTCTCTCCCTTTGCGCTGTACTGACAGAGGTTCCCATGTCTCACTTTAAATCTCCCACTGTCCTTCCCTCTCCCTCCTCCTCCTCCTCCTCCTCCTCTTCTTCCTCCTCTTTCTTCCAAACTCTTCACCTACTTTTTTTTTTTCCTTTCCGGGTCTGCATCCTCTCTCTCTCTCTCTCTCTCTCTCTCTCTCTCTCTCTCTCTCTCTCTCTCTCTCTCTCTCTCTCTCTCTCTCTCTCTCTCTCTCTCTCACTCTCACTCTCACTGTCTCTCTCTCTCTCTCTCTCTCTCTCTCTCTCTCTCTCTCTCTCTCTCTCTCTCTCTCTCTCTCTCTCTCTCTCTCTCTCTCTCTTGTATCATCACTCCTTTTCCCCCTCTTTCCTCTTCTTTTTTTGTTTTTCCTGCACTATCAGTTTATCATTTTTCCCTTCCCCTGCGTTTTCACTAGCATTTTCCTCTCCTTCCATCTTCTCATTCCTCATTCTTCATGTGTCCTCTTCTTCTACTTCTTCTTCCTCTTCCTCCTTCTCCTCCTCTTTTTTCTCCCTCTCCTTCCATTATTTTCGTCTCCTTAATTCTTGCTTCCCTTCCTCCTCCTCCTTTATTTCACTACTTATTTATCCGCCTCATCTTCCCTCCTCTTCTTTCTCCTCCTCCCCCTCTTTCATTCCACCCGCACATAAACACCTCCTTCCTCTCTCCCCTTTTTTCCCACACCTCTCTTTCGTCACTCTTCACCCTCCTTCATTCTCATTTTCTTTACTCCCTCCAACTCCACATCCCCCCCCTCTCTCTCTCTCTCTCTCTCTCTCTGTGTGTCTGTGTGTGTGTGTGTGTGTGTGTGTGTGTGTGTGTGTGTGTGTGTGTGTGTGTGTGTGTGTGTGTCTTTACCTCCAGCGCGAAATGATTAACGTTTTGCATTGCTTTAAAATTAAACCAATCAATTTCTTCAACATTTAGTAACTCTTGTACTTCTTCTCTTCTCCTCTGTCTTCTTTCTTTCCATTTTATTACAGTTTCCCTATGAAAATAAGACATTATGAAACTCCTTTTTGTATTCTGTCCTTTTTTTTTTCTTCTTCTTCTTCTTTCTCTTGTTTTTGTTGTCGTCGTTGTTGTTCTCTTCCTCCTCTTCCTCCTCTTTTTTTTTTCTTCTTTTATGGCAAGAAAAATCCATACATTTTCCTTTCTATTGTGTCACAACTTCCATGAAAATCCACATCCTCTCATTGCCTATGGAAAAAGAATATATATATATATATATATATATATATATATATATATATATATATATATATATATATATATATATATATATATATATATATATATATATATATATATATATATATAAATCACTTCTTCTTTACCTAATAAAAAATGTCTACCTATTGTTCCATTTTTTAAAGTTCATAACAAGACCATATGAAATTCGTGGATCTCCTCTCATTCCTTTCCTTCACAGCATCGTTTCTTCTTCTTTTCTTGTTTTTCTTTCTTGTTCTTGTTTTTCTTCTCTTATTTTTGTTTTAGTTCTCGTTGTTGTTCTCCCTTTCCTCTCCTCCTCCTCCTCCTCCTCCTCCTCTTCCTCCTCCTCCTTCTTCCCGTCTTGCTCCTCCTCTTCCTCTTCTCTTCCTCCGCTTCTCTCTTTTCACAGCAAAAATAGACAACATAAATGCCTCCTACACTTAACTCAACTTAAAATCACATAAATTTGTAACTGGCATTATTTACCGGCCGCCAAGTCAGATTCAAGCCACAGATAACCAACTTTACGAGCAAATGACATAAATTTGTAGCAAAATGAGTCAATTATTGTGGGAAACTAACTTACCACTTCAAAGATGGGACGATCCTTTAAATTCACATTTGGGTTACGTCTTGACTACAGGAAAGACTACAGGAAAGTAATCTACACCAACTTGTAAAACATCCAACAAGAGGTGAAAATATATTAGATCTTGTATTAAGGACAAATTAAAGCATCGTTAGTAATTCAGAAGTCGGACCAGTATTCAGCACCAGTGACCACCGGGTGATTCAGTATGGATATCGTTAAATCTACTTTAAATTAAAGTGGAGAAAATGTACCCGACTATTCAAGGACAAATTTTAACGAATTGAGAATCATTCTGGCCAACTGTGACTGGAATGTACTCTTAGAAAGTACTAACATTTACGCAGCTTGGAAGACATTCACTTCAAAACTTAACGCAGCTCTTGAAAAATCTGTTCCGGTGAAAAATAGGCGAACAGTCGTTAACAGTAAAACCCAAATGGTGAAAAGCGGGCACCAAAAATACCCTCTCAGCCAAAAAATGCGCATATCACATCTACAAACTGACTAAAAATAACGATGACAAAGCAGAACATGAGACAATAAAAAAAACTTTGAACATTGCTGATCTATGTAGAACAAATCCCAAGGAATTCTTCAGCTACATTAGAAAGAAGAGAGTATTAACCTCTACAATTGGGCCTCTTGTCTTGAAAATGGCAAACACGCTGACAATGACATCAAATGGCTGAGAATCTAAACGACTACTTTGCATCCATATTCACTAAAGAAAAACATTCTGAATATCTACTACACACTCAGATCTTAAATAACAATGCATTTTTTACCACGTTTACTTTCCAGGAAAGACTCGATTAATAAAATTAAAATAAACAAAAGACCAGGACCGGACAAAATTTCCCCAGTGTATTTTGAAGGAGGCTAAAAACGAGCTTGCCAAGCTTCTATCAATATTATTTACCAAATAATTAAACCCTCGACAAGTCCCATATGAATGTTACATCTATCTTTAAAAAAGGAGATAAATCTCAACCTCATAATTACTGTCCCATAAGCCTCACATCAGTAGTGGGTAAGCTTATGGAGTCAATGATAAGGGATAAAACAGTAGAATTCCTGGAAAGTAACGATATCATAAAGGACACTCAACATGGATTTAGAAATAAACATTCATGTTTAACGAATTTACTGGACTTCTTTCACTACGTGTATAATATGTATGATAATACCAGGACAGTAGATATAGTTTATTTTGATTTCCAAAAAGCATTTGATAAAGTTCCTCATAAGCGCCTCCTATATAAAGTTACAGCTCACGGCACATCAGGTGATCTCGCTGCGTGGGTAGAGGACTGGCTGACAGACAGCGAGTAGTAATTAACGATAATTCTTCAAATTGGATTAATGTAATTAATGGCGTTTCTCAAGGATCAGTCTTGAAACGATCCTCTTCACAATATAAATCAATGACTTAGATGAAGGGATCATAAAAAAAATTGTCAAAATTCGCAAAACACTAAAATTGCTAACAAGGCTGACTCACCAACCCAACGTCAAATTTTGCAGACATAGACATTCTCACTGAAAAATCTGAAAAGTGGCTTATGAACTTAAATTTTGATAAATGCCACGTATTACTTATTGGAAATAGTATTCCGCAGGATAATTATAAAATGGGTAACACCCCCATCAAAAGTGTGGATGCCGAAAAAATCTGGGAGTTTTAGTGTCAGTAGATTCTAATCCAAGCAAACATTGAACTGAAGTTAAAACTGCCAATAAACTAATAGGCTTCTTGGGAATATCTTTCACCTTCAAATCAGAGAAAATCATTTTCGCCTTGTACAACAAACTCGTACGTCCTCATCTTGAATACAACGTACAGTTTTGGTCATCTACTACAAAAAGGATATTGAAAAAAAAAAAATACAGCGTAGAATAAAAATGATCCCAAGGCTTCGCAATAAACCCTACGAGGAACGCCTTAAAGAACTAAATATATTCTCCCTATCCTAACGCAGACTAAGAGGGGATCTGATATTGCTTTACAAAATTTTGAAATGTTTCATTAATATGAGACCTGAACTCTTCCTAACACTCAGCCAGTCTAATGTTACAAGAAACAATGGCTTCAAATTAATAGGTAAGCGATTTCAAACAAATGAAGCCAAACATTTTTTCTTCAGTCGTGTCATAAATATCTGGAATTGTCTTCCATCAAGCGTCGTTAACTCAGGTACTGTTGATTCATTTAAAACCCGCCTTGACAAGTATCTAGAAATAATCCCAGTTGTCTTTGTTCATGTCTGAATAACGAACACGTTCACCCCGTACTATCTGTCATCTGATGGGGGTATATTTCACCAAGGAAGGAAAACAATTATGTAAAAAAAAAAATAAAGATTAAAGAGACCTTAGTGGTGGCTTGTTCCTCGGCGACTTACTGTTGACTCCATCACAGTAATGGTAAAAGGGATCGAGTCCTTACAGAGCAACTCATCCATCACTATAGTCATCTCGTTAAATGTACCCCAGTGAATTAAAATGCTTAAGAAGAAGCGCCTCATCTGATGACACAAATATGAGGATTGTATGTAGATTGTATGTCGTAGAAGCAGACTTCATCTCTTACTTTCATCTCAAATTCCATGTTGATTTCTATGCAACATGGTACCGTTTCCTTTTTCCTGCCAGGTTCGCCTGGAGGGATGGTAGGGGAGGAGCCTTCTCATGTGCTATTTTGTCTCTCCCACTAATAGAGTAGAATAGTTGCCCAAACAGCCTAGTAAGGACCTCAGGGTCTGTTGTTTGGACTTCCTTTGTATTCCTTTAAATTCTTCTTCTTCCTCCTCCTCCTCCCTCCTCCTCCTCCTCCTTCTTCTCCTCCTCCCCCCCTCTTCTTCTTCTTCTTCTTCTTCTTCTTCTTCTTCTTCTTCTTCTTTTTCTTCTTCGTTTTGTTTTTGTTCGTGTTCTCCTACCTATCCCCCTCCTCTTCCCATTCCTCCTCCTTTTCCTCCTTCTACTGCTTCACCTCCGCCACTACCACCTGCCACCCACTCCCTTTCTTCAGCATCCGTAACTCCTTCCTTCTCTTTTGTCCCTTAAGACATTCCCTTCTTGTCTCACCTCGCCTCGCCCTCCTACAGGTAAATACTAATTAGCACACCTTGAAAGGAAAACACCTGTCAGTCTATTTAACACTTCCTCACCCCCCCTTCCCTTGTCTAGATGTCCCTCAGATGTGCCAACAAAGAACGATAATAAGCCTCGACTTCTGTCCTCCTCCTCCTCCTCCTCTTCTTCCTCCTCCTTTTTTTTTTCTCCAGTCCCTCCCTCTCTCCCTTCTGTCTCTTCCTATGTTCAACTTTTTTCCTCTAATGATGAAGCTTTTGTCCCACTTCTATTGACAAAACTCTCTAATGACTGACTCTTCCTTCACCCCGTCTCTCTCTCTCTCTCTCTCTCCTCTCTCTCCTCTCTCTCTCTCTCTCTCTCTCTCTCTCTCTCTCTCTCCCTCTCTCTGAAAGGTTGTTATTATTACTACTACTATTATTATTATTATTATTATTATTATTATTATTATTATTATTATTATTATTATTATTATTATTATTATTATTATTATTATTATTAGTCTTCTAAAGTTATTAGGTTTCTCTCTTCTTTTGTCTTTCTTTTGTTCAGTTCTTCTAAAATAACACACAATGAAAAGTTGAAAGGTTCGAAATGTTTTGTATCGTGTGTTTTCCGTTTATATTTTACATTTTTATATCGAATTTTCATCTTTCTCCTTTGTTTTCATCACCAGTTTATCCTACCTTCCTTTCCTCTCTTGTTTTCCTTTCTCTTTCTTTCTTTATTTGCTATATTTTTCAATTCAGTTTCTTTTCTTTTGTCTGTTCTTCCTCTCGTCTCCTCTCATCTTCCTTTCTCAAACTGACATATTTAATTTCTTTTTTCCTATTTTTTTTCTTATTTACTTCTTATTTTTCATTTTCTTCTTGAAATTTTCTTCTCCTCATTAATCTCTAATCTTTGAACTCATTTCCTTCCCACTTCAATTTTTTTTTCTATATTTTTTTTTACTCTCCCTCCTTTCCTCCCTCCCTCCCTCCCTCCCTCCTTCTTTCATCGTCTTTCACCCCCCTTCTTCCCCTCTCACCTTCCTTCACTTTTTTTTTTTTCTCTCTCTCTCTCTCTCTCTCATACTATCTCTTGTTCCCGCTCCCCCTCCTAATTCTCCATTTCTTTTTCTGCTCTCTCCTTTCATTTTTTCCTTAACCTCCCCCTCCTTCTCCTTCCTCCGCAATCTTCGTTCATCTCCTCCTTTCCTCTTACGTTTCTTTTTTCCTTACTTCTTTTTGTCTTCCTGTCTCCACTCCCTCTATCCCCCCCCACTCTCTCTCTCTCTCTCTCTCTCTCTCTCTCTCTCTCTCTCTCTCTCTCTCTCTCTCTCTCTCTCTCTCTCTCTCTCTCTCTCTCTCTCTCTCTCTGCACCTTTAGCCTTTCACCCTCTTTTCACTGCACTTTTCCCCTACTTTTTCCTTCTCCTCCTTCTTTTCTCTCGTCTCTTTTCAAACCTTTGCTCGCCGTCTTCCTGAAAACACTTACTAAAACTAGCCATTAAGTAGGAAGAATATAATTATGTTAAAAAGATGCTTGTTGTATCGTTAATGGATGCTTCTCATGAGGGATAATGAGAGAGAGAGAGAGAGAGAGAGAGAGAGAGAGAGAGAGAGAGAGAGAGAGAGAGAGAGAGAGAGAGAGAGAGAGAGAGAGAGAGAGAGAGAGAGAGAGAGAGAGAGAGAGAGAGAGGGTTTGTGCAAGATGAAAGGAACTTGTTAATGAGGAAGAAGAGGGAAGATAATACTAATGGGGAGACCAGTTGTTAGGGTCTAGGAAGATAGGGAGGGTAAATGAGAGGGAGGAAAGGTGAAAGGGAGGGTGGGAGGAAGGGAGAGGGAAGGAAGATGAGTGAAGATAAGAAGGAAGATGAGAAGGAAGAAAGGAGGAAGAAGACTTGATGAGAAGAGAGGGCCTAGATTGGTAAGAGGGAAAGGGCATGGAGGAGGAGGAGGAGAAGAAGGAGGAGAAGGAGAGGGAGGAGGAGAAGGAGGAGGAGGAGGAGGAGGAGGAGGAGGAGGAGGAGGAGGAGGAGGAGGAGGAGGAGGAGGAGGAGGAGGAGGAGGAGGAGGAGGAGGAGGAGGAGGAGGAAGAGGAGGAGAAGGAGAAGGAGAAGGAGAAGGAGAAGGAGGAGGAGAAGGAGAAAGGAGGAGGAGGAGGAGGAGGAACAGTAGGAGGAGGAGGAGGAAAAGGAGGAATTAGATAAGGTTTTCGTAAATTTATAAAGACTATGTCATCGAAAAGACTTCAGAGCAAGGAGAAGTTGTGCTTGTAAACTGAATATCGTACATTGCAGTAACATTACTGCTACTAATACTAATACTACTACTCTTACTCGTCTTCTTTCCTCTCCTCCTCAGTCTAACTTTAACTGAATCTAACACCTAGTAGTAATAATAAGTCTATCAATATCACTTATACGGTTCACAAACTTGGCGTTGTGAGGAAGGCTTACCGGATTTTTTGGTGACCAGTCTATCTCTGCTAGCTGCTTCCGGTGTTTTATTCTTCCACTGCTGGAGTATTGTGCTCCTGTGTGGTCTTCCGCAGCTGTGTCCCACCTCCGTCTCATTGACAGAGTTGTCTCCTCCGCTAGGTTCCTCTGTGGTGGCGAAGCAGCTTGGGATCTTGGTCACCGACGCAATGTCAGCAGTGTCTGCATGCTATATAAGATCCATGCCAACCAGCTTCACCCGCTGAATGCCTCCATCCCAAATGCATTTGTGCCCACCAGAAACACTCGACTTGCGTCAAATTCACATGCGCGCCTGCTTACAGCAGGTTAGGTGTCACACCAGTCAGTTTCAGCGAAGCTTTGTTCCTTGTGCTGTAAGACTTTGGAATTTGCTTGACGAGGGCACATGCACTGCGAGTGATGTGCAAAAATTCAAGTCTGCTTCGAACAAAATCTTGAAGAGTCTAGTCAATTAAACTCTGGTTGCTTTTGCAGCTATACCTGTGATAAATTATGTAACTATACCTGTGATTTTATACCATCAAGTTTTATGTAGTTATACTACATTTACTCGTGTTGTCTGACATATATTAAATAAGTCAGAATTGTTGATTTTTTTTGTTGAATTTTTTTGTGAGTTTTAATAATTCTCAGTTCGCTGAGGCGTTCTTTATAATTGTTTAACCTATTTTCTCCTCCTGCTCTGATTTCATCCTACTATTGTGCTAATTGCTTTTCCTTTCTTCTTTCTACGGTCAAGGTGGGTGGGGGTTGTCATCTGGCAACTTATAGCGCTTGCGCTCGTCCCACTCTGCCTTCTCCGTTATGTTTAATAATAATAATAATAATACTTAAAAAAAAAAAAGAGGGTTAGAAGATCGTTCATAGATAACACTATGTAACAAAATTTAACTTTTTTCTTGTCCTTAGCCCCAAACCATAATTTTCCAGTTGTTTCCATCTAAAGAAAATAGAACGAAAAGTTATTTTGATCCTAAAACTTTGCTTTTTGTGGTTACAAAAATTCATTTTCATTTTTTGACTTACTTCATTATAATATGGATTACTATTGGTTTTTATGTCAGATAGACCTTTCCAAAATCTCAATTGCTTATCTAATTGCTTTTGAAATGTTACAAATAAGTTAAAACAATGAAAGAAAAAATAAAGTGTTTTAAAGATTTTTTATTTTAATAAGATCATTCTTGAACTGACCAGACCTACCAAGAAATTTCTCATATTTAGAAGAATTTGCTTACATTTCAGAAATCTTCTCAAATCTTCCAGAATATTCTATCAGACACTTTAAGAAGTTTCTAGAACATTTTAGAACATTCTATTCAATGTAAACATTTCAAGATAATTCTTACATTTTTAGAATACAGTAGAAATATACAGAAGTTTCAAGAATTTTCTAGAATCTACAAGAATTTTCTAGAATGATTCAGAATATTCTAAAGTAAATTCAATAATATTCTACAAAGACTGAGAACATGGTGGAACACATTCTAGAAAGACTACGAATATTCTAGAGTACTGCTTGACAATATAATATAAGTAGGGGCTTGCAGACCACCAATCAGTTCTGCTTTGGCTGCCTGAGAAGACACATCACAAGAGGTGAAATGACATCAAGAGGCTGCAGTCATTCTCCAGATGCATTCTGCTACATATGTGTTCAATTCATCAAGACAAGAACAAAGAAGTTCTCTGTGATAGCATCTTAAAAAAATGTTGAAATTTAGCTATTTTGGGGAAAAAAATAATTCTAAAAGCCACAAAATCAAAGTTTGACATTTTCTATTGTTTTGCAATGAAAAGAATTGGAAAATAACATTTGTTTGTCAAAGACAAAAAAAATGTGTTACATAGTGTAAACCACAAATTCCTTTGAGCGTATAGAATAAATATAAATTAACTAACTAAAAATAGCTCAGAAATAGACCACAAACTTTCCCCGAATGCAATTATAATGTAAAGAACAACCTGTGCTAAGAAGAGTTAGGAATATAATAGGGTTCAAAATTCAGTTAATCAAGAAAAGATCAGTGGCGAAAAATCAGTATTCTATGAACATGAGAGAGCAAATATACAGAAAAAATAAGGATATTGCAAAAGGTGAGCTGACATACAGGAAGCAGATTATTAACTCATAAACGAAGACGAAAATAATAAATAAATAAATAAATAAGACCAGCAAATAAATAATAGAAAATATCCTCATGTAAATAGAGTAAACATTTGATACAATGAGTACAATTTAATCCATCGCCATGTATTCACAGAAGAAAATGAATAAATAATGAACAAACAAATAAATATATAAATAAAACAAATATAAAACAAATAAACTAAATAAAACCAATGAATGAACACTGCACATGAAAATGAAGAAATACATACTAAAACACACACACACACACACACACACACACACACACACACACACACACACACACACACACACACACACACAAAGTTGAACGAGAATTGCATTGTGTCGCTTGGTAATACACACCACCACCACCACTACCACAACCACTAGTACCACCACCACCACCACCACCACCACCACCAGTGTATACAGCAGGTTGGAATGGAAGTGGTGCTGCCAATCGGATACTTTTGTGCAGCACTTTCATCACTGGCTTTTATCTTAACCCAATATCTCTGCAGCAACATGTTACCATATACACCACTCCGCCTATTATTTACTTATCCACCACCACCACCACCACCACCACCACCACCACGCATCAGGGCCTACAAAGGGAAGCAGAAACAACAGTTAACAGTAGTAAAGTGAGGGAAAGTAGGGGAAAGAGAGAAGAAAGAGGAAAAATAAAGAGATGAATGAAAGAATAATAAAAGTTGAACTATAAAAAAAAATTAAGGTAGGAATGAGTGGTGAGGAAACACAGTAGTAGTAGTAGTAGTAGTAGTAGTAGTAGCAGCAGTATCATCATCATCACCATCATCATTAACATTATCAGTACAGTAAATGAACGCCAAATAATGAAGAATCCGCAAAGAAACAATAAAAAATAAATGAAACAAACTTAACAAAGCGCCAATCAAGAATACTTTTTCAATTCAGTCATTACTAGGCAAGAGACGGAGGGAGAGCTGAGGGAAAGGGAGAGGAAGGATGGGATGGGATAGGGAAAGTACGAGTAATAGAAGGCTTATAAAAAAAAGGGAAAGGAGAGAAAGGTAAAGAGAGGATCAAAGGAAGGAGGAGGAGGAGGAGGAGGAAGGCGAAAACAGAAGGAGGCAGAACAGGGAGGAAGAGCAGTGTGGAGTGGAGGAAAGAGGAAGGAAGGAGGAAACATGAAAATGTGTGATATTCTTAAGTCTCAGCTCGAGTTCAAGGAAGGAAGGAGGAAGGAAAGGAAGATGGAGAGGGAGAGGAGAATAAGAGAGTGCTAGGCTGAAAGGGAGAAAGAGAGAGGGATGGGAAGGAGGAGGGGAGAGTAGGGAGCAGTGTTTATTGTTGGCCGAGGAGGAGGAGGAGGAGGAGGAGGAGGAGGAGGAGGAGGAGGAGGAGGAGGAGGAGGAGGAGGAGGAGGAGGAGGAGGAGGAAATAAGAATGTGCAAAATATTAAGGAACTTACTTTTCACAAAAATGACAAACTAATTCAGGTAATTTGCTTCACTCAAAATCTCTCTCTCTCTCTCTCTCTCTCTCTCTCTCTCTCTCTCTCTCTCTCTCTCTCTCTCTCTCTCTCTCTCTCTCTCTCTCTCTCTCTCTCTCAATACCTCCTGCCTCATCCATCCCCTCTCCCTCACTCTCACTCTTTCCCTCTGCTACAGTTAGTTACCCTTCCCCTCTCCTCTCTCCTCGCTCCCGCCCCTCTCCTCCCCTTAACTCAGGTGTTGCCCGTGTCACCTGAGGAAGATATGAGGCAAAACGCGAGGAAATAATTTGGAACTGCTCCGATGAACACTGTAAATATCAAGGCGACGTGGAGGTGATGTAGTGGACAGAAGGTGTAGCGGTGCAGGAAGAGGAGGAGGTGGTGTGGTGGTGGTGGTGGTGGGGATAGTGGTAGAGAGTTTGGAAGAGGGTAGATAGAAGAGACAGAGAGTTCTGAAAGTAAGGTATAAGATGAAAAGAATAAAAAAGATGAAGGAAAGATGAGGATGTGTGGTAATGGCAAGGGTGACATTGGAGGCGGGGTAGATGGGAAAGAGGGAATTCTGAGTAGTAAGATGAGAGGGAAGGTGCAGGATGATGTGAGGGAGTAAGTGAATGTGTGGACAGCAGAGGGAAGACTGGAGTTCTGAGAGTGAGCGTGGGATGAGAGAAAGGGAAGATGGGGGGGTGATGTGAGGAAGTGAAGGGGAATGTGTGGGCAGCAGAGAGAAGAACGGAATTCTCAGTGAGCTGTGAATTGAGGGACGTACATTTCAATCAATAAATTTTTTTTTTTTACTTTCTAAAGTTAGATATTATTACCTACGTATTACCTCTTGAACAAAATACTTTACATTCGCACAATGTTTCTCCTTTAAATAAGGTACTCATCTCTATTACCTGAGGGGAGATGTGAGGGAGTGAGGGGAAGATGTGTGGATGGCAGCAGTGGATTTGTGAGGGTTAAGAGGAGAGGATATGTAGTTCTAGAGTGAATGTTGAAGATGGTAAACACAATACTGTTGACAAAAGAGAGAGAAAAAATGCACAAAAAAGTTATACAAAGCCTTTTCACTAACACAGACAAAAAAATGCAAGTTTGTTAAAATGTTTTAGCGGTACACGAAACTATCCTCGCTTGTCCAATAGTGAATGTGCTCTCTCTCTCTCTCTCTCTCTCTCTCTCTCTCTCTCTCTCTCTCTCTCTCTCTCTCTCTCTCTCTCTCTCTCTCTCTCTCTCTCTGCCATCGTTATTCCAGCCATCAAAGAAAGAAAAGTTAATAACAAAATCAGAAACTCTATTGAGACACTGAATCATACTTTCCTACACTCCCTATCAGAGATTTAACATTAATACAATTCACAAAAAAAAACAAACTTTAATCCACTACAGCATCCTTCCATTTAACAATACATAACATCGTGTTGAAACGAACCATCTTTCTTTTAGAATTTTCCTTAGCATTTCATGAGTCTGGATTAAATTACGCTCTTGTATTTTATTGATTTTTTTCTCGTGTGTGTTTGTGTGTCTTGTTTGTCTGTTGTAGTATGGTGATTACT